>NW_004949186.1:265110-268895 GCF_000317375.1 Microtus ochrogaster
GAACTAGCTCTTGTAGACCAGGCTGGCCTCGAACTCACAGAGATCCGCCTGCCTCTGCCTCCCGAGTGCTGGGATTAAAGGCGTGCGCCACCCCCGCCCGGCTCAGAATCATCATTTTTCAATGAGATAAGACCAGCAAGGATTCAATGCCACTATCAGCCACTTTTCATCAACCTATAGAGACTTACTAGAAAAACGACTACCAACGAACAGAAGTAGATAGGGCATTTCAAATGGTGGAAAACAAGCATGAATTATCTATTTTATATTTAATTCTTGTTTAGAAAAAAGTGAACCAAGAGAACACAAAAATGCTTTTAAAACTTCTATGTGATGCATGGGTTTTATTTTTAGCTGGCACTCAGGGTTGTGTGGAATCCTCCCCATGGTTTATCACACGCCATCTTTACATTAGCCCAGCAGAGTGCATTCTGTTTACACTGCCAGTGAGACCTCAGACAGCTGAGCAGTGTGCCAGAGTCCACTCACGGGGAGAGTGGCTGCTGGACCTGCTGCCACTCAATTCCAGATCTATGCCTTCAACTATAGGCCCATCTGGATAGAGTTTCTAAAACTGAGAGCCAGTGAGCAGGATCTGCAGCTAAAGTGCTTTTCAGCAAGTCTGATGACCAGAGTTTGATTCCTGGAAACCCCATGAAAGTGCCTTGACACAGAAGCAGTGTTTATCTAGTGAGATGGAGTGGACAATCACCCAGAAGTTTGTGAGCAGCTAACCTAGAGTATGAAGAGAGACTCTGACTCAGGATCGAGGTGGAAGAATAAAAAGTTGTCCTCCGACCTCCAAATGTATCTGAGACGCATGCAGGTACAAAAAAGAATAAAATTAACTGTAATTAACTATAAAAAAGAATAAAATTTTAACTGTAGGTTTGAGAAGTTATACATAAAAGAATTTGTATTTTTATGTAAGAACAAAACAAGGAACACAAAAATAAGGCTAAGTTTCTGATTGCCAATAAGATCAACTTGTAAAAAACTAAAGAGCTACTTATTTTGGATCTGGTAATTCAACTGAGGAAAACTATCAGAATGTTCTAAGACAGAGTGTCCATCCATTCCTTACACAAGCATATACGGATACCATCTCCACTACATAGCAGTAATGAGCCAGAGAAATACACTTCTTGTTCCTCTGCACGTGGAGCATGTAAATTGGGAGGATGGTCGGTACATGGGAAATACAGTGAGAAAGAAGGGCTAGAAGAGAAGAGATGCAATGGAATCTAGCTCAGGCAAGGCAAAGCATCCCTCCCAGGAGCTGGAAAGGGAAGCGCCAGGTAGAAGGACAGACATGAACCAAACACTAAAGAGATGAGAACCTGAAGGAAGGTCAGGGTGGATCAAGGCAGCACAGGCTAAGAAAGACATACCATAGCCTGGGCTGGAGTGGTGTGCAGAGGTGGGAACCTGCAAACTGCATGGCACACTAAAGATGTGGACTCTATCTGAGAGCAAGGAGTTGACTACAGCAAACAGACGTAGAAACACTCAGCTGTGCACCCAACAACCTGGCCGAGAGGGATCTCAGCATGCACAGAAGGCGCCACTGTGGTCTGAGATCTTTTCTGTACTCCTGTTGGCAGGTGATGGTGGGCAGGACTGGGGTAGCACTGGGAAGGCACAGACATCCCGGGGGTCAATGGGCGAGGTGATAGGACATGAGTGAAGATGGTTACTTGGGATAATGTTAAGACTCAGACGGTACAGGTTACTCTTTGAACGGTAAAGAGTTTCAGGCTGTGAATTTAAATATGTTTTATTAAGAGGAAAAAGAATTTCTAAATGTTTATTCCCCAAAGAAGAAACTTACTGCTGCTGAAGTACTAGCATTCACTCATCTGTGCTTGCTCCCAGCCATAACTCACCTGGTTCCCGACCAATAGCAAGTGTTCTCCAAGGACAAAGTCTTTGAGCATGTCTTCCATCACTACCATGTGCTAAAAAAAAAGAAAAAAAAAAAAGAATACAATCCAGGTCAAATAAGAAAGGCGGCTATAGAGGTGTTATCTTAAAATGTAGCACATATATTACAATACAAAAGGAACTGGCTTGAATTAAAACACATTTTTGTTATTGTCATTGTTGAGACAGGTTCTCTCTATGTAGCCCTGGCTGTCCTCAGCACTCTATGTAGACAAGGCTGGGAGAACTCAGAGATACACCTGCCTCTGCCAACCTAGTTCTGGGATTAAAGGTGTGTGCTATTGTCATAGCCCCACATGATGGGTTTGCATGTTCCAGGGTAGGGGTGTGTGGATTAGGATGAACAGACAGAGACACAAAGACATACAGAGACATAGGACAGTGCCCGGGGGGCAATCCAGTGGATACTGAAAGCACCTGTATTTTTTATTTCTTACGATCTTTAAATACCCCAATCCACAAGAAAAAAAAAAGATTTTTTTTTTTTATCATGACACAAGGAACAAAGAGATTACCATCTTAATACCCAAAACAGCAAGTAACCGCACCTACATCAAAATATCTTTGTTAGTAGCCACACATCTGGGTGTCATAAACACAAAGTGGCCAGGTCAGTTCCACCTTGACTAAGGTCAGAGAGTTTAAATCTATTGCTCCTTCAAGGTTGTTGACTGGAAATTGGACTTAATGTGTGGCTTACATAGGGTTACGACATGCTACCAAACCTGGCTGTAATTAAAAACATATTTAATGATGTGGATAAAAGTAAGGTAAGTAATCAATTAGGTCACCAATATTGAAAACTTCAAATTGTCCATCCAAGCAAGAGCAAACTACTGGTCAATATTTCAAATAATTTTATAATTCAATTCAAATATATTTATTTATGTTCTGCAGAATGGAGTTATAATTAAAGTAATATTTAAATTGACGCTTACTAATGTAAGTAAACACATGCTACCAAAAGTAATCAAATACCTCCATTTTGGACTTTCTTTTTTTTAAGTGTATATTTACATATATATACACACATATATACATATATGTGTATGTATGTGTATATATACACACACACACACATACATATTTTGAGATAGGGCTTCTCCGTAGTTTTTGGTTCCTGTCCTGAAACTAGCTCTTGTAGACCAGGCTGGTCTTGAACTCACAGAGATCCACCTGCCTCTGCCTCCCAAGTGCTGGGATTAAAGGTGTGTTGCCTCCCAAGTGCTGGGATTAAAGGTGTGTACCACTACCACCCAGCTACATTTTTATATATAAGATAAAATTAAAAATATACATAAGTACATATAGTTTGTAAACTATATATTAACAAAAAGAAGGAAAAGCACCCACGAGAAGGCACCAGAAACAGACCCACTTGTTCACACACTTAGACCAACCACTTACAAAGCTATGCAGAGTCTTAGAATTAAAAAGGTACTTTCGAAATTCCATTATTTATCATTCGAATTATGACACAGTATGACAAAAGGGCAACATTAGAGTTTCTCCCAGGAGCCACAGAGGAGACTGCATTGCTCTTTTGTGTACCAAAAATAGGACACAGGTAAGGACAAAGGCTCATGGGACGGCAACAAGAGCTGCGTCCCAGCAGTCTCAACCCCGAGTCTCTCTTCTTGATTTCTGGACCAAATCAACAACAGCCCAAAAGTGTTCAGATTACTCAAATTCTCTATTTTTGAAACAAAAATCCTTTTATAATATATACATGCTACACATATTTCTTAGAATTTTCCTGGTTTGCTTTTCTTGATATTTTTTGACACTCAAAATTTGTCAAAACTAAGTTATTTTTTTCACCACTTTCAAGGGGAGGATGG
>NW_004949186.1:269635-288200 GCF_000317375.1 Microtus ochrogaster
AAAAAAAAGAATTAAAAAAAGAACAAGTACAATGAATGGTGCTTTTAGTTTTCTTAAACTAGATACACTGGGGAACTAAAATTTAAAAAGGTTTTAAGTAAAATGAGTATATTCATTTTTTGTCTTTCTGGAACATTAAAAATAAACAAGAAGAGTATTAACAGTGTAAATAAAGACTGTCCTAAAGTGAACAGGTCCTTGAGGAGAGGGACCTGGGTGTCACTCACACTGGAGCTCGCTCCTAAGATGGTCTGGAGATGGCGGCTCCTTTTACCCGAGTGAAAATCAGAGGCTGTTTCATCACGCTGACTCCCCAGAAGCACACTCGTGGCAGGGGACACTGGAGAGCCATCCGCCCTGCCTCCACTCTAAGTCTCTTCGCACGTCCTTCTGCTGCAGACCTTCACTGCATCTGCCCGCTGACTCGAGCCATCCGCTAAGGCTAAGGTCATTGCCAACACCAGTGAGCACTTCAGTCTCTGCAGCATCACAGGCAGGTTCCCCCTTCTACCCATCTTCCTGCAGGTCTGATCTTTGCTCTTTCTCACCATCTTCCTGGCTGCTTTCTTTTGGATGCCCAGGATATGACGTGGGTCAGTGCATGGCACATGTGCACCCATGTATATTCATCAACTCACAAAATGTGAAAAAAGAAAACAAACAAAACTCGAGATTTTTCAGCTGCAAGCAATTATAACTTGGAGCAGGCAGTCTGCAGGCTTTCTCGGTGATGACTGCTAGTCCCCAATTTCCTAAACTCCGCTCATCCAAAACACGACCCCTCGCTTCCTCACGTCCTCATCTTCAGCTTTCTTTCCCTCCTGAAACCTCCCCCCCCCCCATTAAAAAGAACCCTTTCTTCCTCTCGATCAAACTGTGACATCATCATGGTCACTGTCCATCTTGCCCCTCTCTTTTTGGGACTCTCAGTAAAATCACACACACACACACACACAGAGACAGAGACAGAGACAGAGACTCTTTCTTCTCTATTGGCACAGTTGGGACCTAGGGTCTTTATTATTTCCGACCTAGATTCTGACTGACCAATTTAGCTCCTGAAACTTCCATTTTCCTTGGGGCACACGAGTTCTCTGCAGGACAGACATGGCTGTTTCTTTGTTCACAGACTTGCCACTCAGTTTTCAAAGCTCTTCAGGTGACTCTTGATGCTCTGGGAGCAGTGGTTACTCCTCATGCTCTTGCGCAGGCCCAACCTCCTCGCTCGCCCCCTCACACACTACCCACTCCTTTCACTGTGGGCACAATTAGGAGTAATTTTCTGTCCTCCCTTTTCCCACCAGATGATGTGGTCCCTGAGACAGTAGGAAACAAAATCCCTAATTTCTACCACCTAAGGGGTCCTATGAGAGCTGCACCGCCCTTTGTCTCCACCGTCACTGCCTATTTCATTCACATTCTCCTTAGCTGTGACCTCGACCATTGCAATCACCATTGCCCCACTATCTCCGTCTGATTCTAACTCTTGGACAACACAAGAGAGTGTTGTTAGTGAAAGGGCAAATGTGCTTGAAATCTGTCACGGATTCGGTCAGTGAATCCTGGACAACAGCACCTCCTCAGGCACCAGCCTCATCACTTGACACTCTGCAACCGGAATCCAAGAATCTGTGGACTGAGTTTTCTGAAACCTTTCCAGTCAGCATCCATCATCTCATTTTGTTACCATAGCAACCTGCATGTACCTCCATCACACTATACAGCAACACAACCATATGTACTTCTTAGTCTGTATTTTTCATCACATGAAAAGCAACTGAGTCTTGGAGATGCATCTGTTTGTGTGTATAACTTTTAATTTCTGGACCCCAATACCTTAGGGACAAGCCTAACCTGTGGTATTTAATTTTTCTGGTCTAAAGTTCCTTGGACTTATTAAAATGTCCAATTTCTCCTTACTGCTCCATGGGTCATATTCCATAATAAAGGTTTAATGAGACAAACTCCTTAGAATGGATGCTCAAAATCTTATTCATCTTTTTTAATTCTCTTGACACTTATTTAAAATGTGCTAGAAACTTCACTGGAGGCAACAGAAAAACCCAGGGGAGAGACATTTGAAAGACCCTTTCACTGCACTGTGGTAAGGGGACTACGGGCCATCAGAAAAGATGGACTGGCTATGCCCTCCACCTGTAAGTGACACAAAGGTTCCTGCTTCTACGGAGACGTGCAGCATAAATGAAGCAGCAGTGCCTACCACAGAAGCAAACTGCATCAAGTCGCATCCCCAGAACTGCAGCAACTAAAATCCTTACTGATGAGTGACTCATTACACTTTGGGGGCGTGGGGGCATCTGGAGCTGGTTACAGAAAGGCCCTCAGGGCGTCTGTGAAAAGCTCACTGCAGATCTGCAGTCTTCAATGTCTGTGTCACCAAAGCCATGGCAACAGACACCGTTCAAGGACACAGTAGTCTTCCTTCCTACTGAACTTCCCACGTTCTTACGTGCTGTGAGGGCTTTTCAACCTCAGCTGGTCTGGAGTTTTTCCAACTCTTACTTATAACAATTTAACAGGTTTTTTTCTCCTTTTCACAGACAGCATGCGAAATGTGGACAGTCAACACTGAGAAATATCGTTCCTTTAAATTTTAAATTTATTTTATGTGCTGATGTGGGAGTGATTTCTTATTAATAAAGAAACTGCCTAGACCCATTTGATAGACCCACCCTTAGGTGGGTGGAGTAAACAGAACAGAATGCTGGGAGAAAGAAGCTGAATCATGAGTCGCCATGATTCTCCTACTCCAGGCAGACGCAGGTTAAGATCATTCCTGGTAAGCCAGCTCGTGGGCTACACAGATTAATAGAAATGGGTTAGATCAATATGTAAGAGCTAGCCAATAAGAAACTGAAACTAATGGGTCAGGCAGTGTTTAAAAGAATACAGTTTCCGTGTAATTATTTCGGGTAAAGCTAGCCGTGGGGGCGGCCGGGTGCTGGGGAAGCAGCCCGCTGCCCTTATTTCAACAATGTGCATTTGTGTGAAGGTGTCAGATCTCCTGGAACTGGAGCTACAGACAGTTTTGAGCTGCCATGTGGGTGCTAGGAATTGAACCAGGGTCCTCAGAAAAAACAGCTAGTGCTCTCAATCACTGAGCCGTCTCTCCAGCCCACTATTGTTCCTTTTAACAAGGTTTTTGTTTCTACATCACAGATAAGAGTATTTTATTTCTATCCATATAACTTGATATATAGCTAGATATAGGACACACCTTCTGTGAGCTGCAGGGAGGACTGAACTAGGAGCCCAAGTGACAGCCAGTAGGTCTGCTTTAATTCAATAAGATATTTTACTGGCCTCAAGCACAGTCACAAAACGTGAGTACACACAACATGCATATATTTAAATCCATAGCAATAACTCCTAATTTTAACCATTGGAAAGAAATTTAAACCTTATTATCACTGTCGTTAAAAACAGTTCAGGCCTTTATTTTGCCTTACCTGAACTGAATTTAGGACATCATGACCACAATTAAACATCAGTGTCATCTGGACGAGTGTTGGCCACTACGATGGAGATTAGCCCGAGACCACAGAGCAATGCCCTCACCTGAACGTTGTCATAGAAGAGAACGTCGGGCACTTTCATCTTCTCCTGGGTATTGTACACTGGTGCGCTGACAGCGCCGATCCACAGAGAGCCGGACACTATCTCACCTGAACATTGTGTACAGGCAGAGGATTAGTCACAGCAATGCCTGCGAGTACCCAGAGAGGTCTAGTCTGGCCAACCTCACTGCCAGGCAGCTTCGGGATTTTAATTAAACAGCTGAAGAATACACTAAAACACTAGCTCTCCAATTTATGTTGTAGACCCAATGTAAGTCCACGAAGGAAAAGAGCAAGAGGTGGCAGTGAGCCAGCTTACACAGCTCTGCTGAGATCACACGACAGCAGGCCCAGCAGCATCCACTCGGGCTCAGTGCACAGCACACGGCCATGGTGGAGGCCTTCCGATCATTCTGCTCACAGAATCCATGTTTACTGATAACATTTCAACTACATAGGGGACACACTGGGAGAAAGCAGGCTTGCTGGTTTTCCAGAAGTCTCACAGGGTGCTTCTGTTTGAGCACCTGTTTCGCCATCATGACTGAGGGCAAATGTAATTTCAGGAGAACATAGACTTGTGTTCTGATAAAAAGCTAGAACTAGAAAGTACGGCACTGCAGTACAGGAGCAGCTCCCATTAAGACCATGCTACACTGACGGCCATCACATCACCTGGACAGAGACCTGCCCTTATGAGGCTGTTCTGTGAGCTCGGGCTCGTGACCAGGAGATCCGTAGCTTTCAAGATGAATGGAAGCAGTCAAGTGAACAATCTGCTCACTCAGGTCCCTGATCCCCTACAGGAAGCCGAGAAGGACACTGCTGGCGCTCACCTTTCCCAGACCTAGCAATCCACCATCCCAATGACATAGCCTCTCTGTTTATGCTACCAGCTCTGAGCAAATCTCAGAGTTAGTCTGTCTCTGAGTGGCCTCCGCACATCTGTTCAGATCTATCAGTATCAAATTTATAATTTTATTCTTAATAGTAAACCCTTGGTTCAGTGTAGGCACAGTGACTAAAACACCTATCACAGCCACAGCCATTGCTGTCCTGCTGGAGAACGGTCGCACATGTGCTTTGAGAAGACAGGTACATTAAAAATGGAATTTTTTCCCGTGCTCTAAGTTCAGAACAGGAAACTTTCAGAGTGCACAGTCTTCTCCACTTCAAGCTTCTCCTCATGACCATGCAGAAGAGAGGTGGAGGTGGCAGAACGGCTGACTGGAGGGACTGGAAGAGGAGGGCATACAGCCGGCTCCCCTTAGTCTGTCTCCCTAGAAAATGCTCCCTGGCGCGCCCCACAGGAAACTTGGTGGTCTTCAAAATACAATGCCGTACAAAGAAAACAGAATTCTAAACTGTATGGTGAAAACATTTGGAAAGACATATTTGTCAAAATTAGACAGGTTGATTCCATTAGTGTCAAACTGACTCTTGGCAGGGAGGGCGGCCCCCTCTGAAAGAAGTGATACCAAAAGTTCAGTTGTAGAATGGCCTTCAGACTGCTTTTTGAGGAGAGACATAGACTCACTCTATCAGTGCAATACACAAAAGAAAAGGATTTTATTGACACTAGTAACACAAAATGTTTGACTGTCATTATGTCACCGAATCGAGCCGAGCCGAGTACTTACACTTGTAGTTCTCCAGCTCTGTCTCCAGGCTGTCGCCAGCACTTATTTCTATTGCAGCATCTGCCAGATTCTTCTCCAGGGCTGACCTAGCAAGGCTTGGTAAGAACCTAGGGAGAGGGATGGCAGTGCTCTGATTAATTCAGTGTTTTCTTTGGTTCTTAAGTCACTTTTAACATACATACTTCACTAACTATAACTGAGGAGAAACTGTGTACCTATGAAATATAATGCATAAAATTTTAGTATAAATATAAATTTAGTTTGTGTAAAGCACATGCTTGTGCAATCTTTAATAACTAAGCTTATTTGTAATTAGCAATATTCATTAACGTAAATTTTTCAGATTATGATGAAATCATCTCTTTCATAAATGGATTTTATATGCCTCATATTTCTTGTTTATTGTATAAGTGGCATATCAAATTTTTCTTAACTAAAACAGCAACATTTTAGCCTACTCTAAGGTGGCAATCACAAATTTAAATCAGAAGTGGTTTAATGAGGTTTTTCTTATTTTCTAACACAAATTCCTGAATGAAAGATTTTCTGGTTTTGTTTCCTTCCATTAAGAAATCTTTCTGTACCTATTTTATAAATACGTTGTTAAAATAACAATCTGAGAATAGACAGAGTCTTCAACTACAAAGACACCATAAGTATCATGGCACGGAACAGTTTCCTACGCAATGTAATGTTTAGAATGTATGACCATAGCAAACCCACAGAAAGGATCTTCAGTCAGTGATTGCCTGTGCTGTGCTAGTATAAAGCCATGGTTGGATGCTCCGATGTCTCAAACCAACCATCTGAATTCAGGTCCACACAGTACTAAGCTTTGTGGATGGTCCCCTCCCCTTGAGAACAAACCCATAATAGTAGAAGGGTGGCATGAGCCAGAGGCATGTGAATGAAGGGTGTCAGACACTGGGTATTATTACCTGTGCCCATAAGATTGTGAGCCGCAGACCTGACCCTGTCTACCCCCTGCCTCCTCTGGGTCCCACAAGAGCACTAGGAGATGTATGCACCTCTAGGCTGTGTCTCATCAGTTCTGCATGCCAGCGCAGTTCTGACATCACTGCTTTGTTGCTCGAAACCAAGCCCCCACCTTATCTCCCAAACCTCACTGTGTTTGAGTCCTGTTTCTTGAGTCTTTGCACCCTGGCACCATTCCCAACCTTCCTATCATAGTTGTTCCTGAGTCTGGGGATACTAGGGTTTTGTAGGCATCTCTACCACCCCCTGTTAGGTCACCTGGATTGATGTGGACCACACAAAGTTTTTTTTGTTGTTGTTTTTTTTTTTTCGAGACAGGGTTTCTCTGTGGCTTTGGAGCCTGTCCTGGAACTAGCTCTGTAGACCAGGCTGGTCTCGAACTCACAGAGATCCGCCTGCCTCTGCCTCCCGAGTGCTGGGATTAAAGGCGTGCGCCACCATCGCCCGGCCCACACAAAGTTTTGACTTGTCTACTAACTATTCTTGGCACCCCTGACCTCTACATAGCCTGCCCACAAATCTCAGGTTGGCTCTCTATTGGAACATTTCTGGCCTTTTGTCTAAAGCCTAGAAGAGAGAAGATACAGGAAAGACCAGATGAGGAGGCAGACTGCAGTAACCCCACGAAAGGGAAGGCTGGGTGGTAGGGTGGCAATTAGAGCTAATCAGAGATTCATAACGGATATCAAGGAGTCTACTCAGAATGTATAATGAATTAATTAGTACTTGTGACTAGAATTCTTAAGTTTACAAATAGTATTAGATGACTTAAGATAATATGGCCTATCTGATAAATGTAGCTTGTAATATGTGGTTATTTATTGTATGTAAAAGTTATTAATACAGTTTCAAAGCTTGAAAGTATTTAGTTTAGGCAGTTCTAAAAATAAAATTCAGTACTTTTGCAAATGCATTTAAATGCAATTGTTAATATCTAGTAAACTTACAGTTAAATGAACAGAGAAAACTCTGAAGAAGTTTAGGTATTTTTAATCACATTCTTAAAGAATGGAATCGGCTTTTAAATTCAAGCAGTCACTAGACAGTCAGTCTCTACAAGCAAAACCGTTCCTGGGGACAATAAAAAAAGTCATGTCAATAACTGTTAAACACTGGGTATGATTACTTATCAGATTTGTGGATTTTAGATTTAATTATGTAACACTTTACAAAGTGAAATCTTACACACATACTATTAATTTTACACATCTTAGAATCTTTAAACAATGCGTGTAACTCACTTTTGGGTGGGAGGAATAATTTCTTCATGACTTCACTTTCCAGGACCGCTAATCTTTACCTCTGATTGGATTCTTACAGCTCTTTCCAAAATCTTACCACTAAAGAATCAATTCCTCAAATTTTTTTTAGAAGTGCGTAAGTCAATATAACATAAAATAAAGAACACAGTAGAACTCCTCTTATAGCCAGTTAGTCCTACTTTTAGGACTCAAATGAACGGGTTTGGGGCATCTAGAAACGGAAGGCTGCAGCCCCTGGAGTTATACGTAGAGCAGAAGGGGAGGACAGGAGTGGGAGCGGGCGACAGCGCAAGGCTGAGCAGCTAGGGCTGCCTCTCCTAATTCCATCTAGTCCCAGAAGGCCTCACTGGTAGTTTATGGAACTCTTTTCATTTTTGCCTGAAATTCTCAATAAAATTAGTTCCTTTTCATTGCCTCAACATGAAAAGAGGTTATAAAAAAAAAAATGAACCAATAGTCTGTTTGTTTCTTTCCTGCTTCTGTGTTACTCTGAGGCTGGCACAGCTGCTGTAAAGACAACAGATGATGCCTGGGCAAGAGGCTGCAAGTATTAGCTCCGCCCCCGCGGGTCACAAGCGGATAACAAGGCAGGCCTTTACTGAGGCCTTTGATAATAACACTACTTACTCTGAAGTATGTCAACATTCCAGAAAACTTCAGAGAATATTTTTTTTTAAAAAAAAAAACAAGCATAGAATAGTAACCAGTCTTATTTCAAGTTCGACTTCCCTAACTAATAAAGCGGTCAGCATCTCCCCAAGTGTTAACTGGATACTGGAATCGCTCATTCTCTGCATCCACGCCTATCTGAATCTGCAGGCTCTGGGTGCTAGTCCATCTCTGGTCACTGACTGTCAGACATGCTCCCACGCGGTGGCTTTTAACCCTCACGGTAGTTACAGTCCATTGGCACATATCCAGAGTTTACGTTTTTATAAAACAATGGGATGGGGTTAATCTTAACCCTTTGTTGGCATAGCATCCATTTCTACATTAAAAATGATACTTTTCACATAGACTAAGCTCCACAAGTCTGTGGCTTCTATAGTTTCATAGTCTCCCTGGAGCAACATGGTTATGAGGAATGCCACGACACAACAGACAGTATCTTCCTGCACAGACATATACCTCCCTCACATTTTCCTTAGCTACTTTTGGAACTTTCTATTTCCAGCTCATTGTACTGTGGGATTCTGACTGCACACGCAGACTGTGAGGAGTGCATTTTCTAGCAGTCAGTCTCCTCTTCTGTGCAGGCCCAAGGACAGCTTCCCTCTGACGGCCATCAATAGATTGATTCTGCCTTCCACAGAAGGACTGCATGTCCAATCTAATTGACTCATAGTTGCAAAAGCACAAGAATGTCATCGATCTGAGCACACAAAGAACTTCATTAGACTGTTGGCTCTAGTAACTTACATGACTGCCTCTTGGATACTTTTACTATTACCAATCATGTTATCTTGGGTACTGGAAGAAAATGTGGAAGATAATATATTCATTTTCTCCTAACATTTAAGGAAATATGCCAAGTATTTTACCAGGAGAAATGCTTGCTGCTTAAATTTGCAGCAGTCCTTATCAGGCTGAAGAACATTGTGTTTACCCATGGTTTACTAAGAATATTCATGGTTCACTAAGAGTTCGGTTATGGCTGGGAAATTAGGTTTCATCATATCTTTTTTCTCACTTATATGACAGTAACTTAAAAACAGGACATCTAATCCTTCTGGAATTTACTGTTGCTGTTCTCAAGTCATCAGTCTGATCCTTGCTCCCTTGTAGGCTTTTCCTCTGGACGTTTAGCACTGTCCTTATGTCTGTGCATTACTCTCAGGCCATGGGAATTTGTTTTACTTTGCCCCATTTGTGAACAGACACATTTCAACACAAACTCATACTTTACAGTTCTAGAACACTCTTAGCTGGAATCTGCTGGAATAATTCCCATCTCTTATTCTTTCAGGAGATTGGGGTGTAGTTTAGCAAGCACAGGATGTTGGGCTCAATCCCCAGCAAAACCCACAGAAGTTCCATCAGGCGGATGTCAGTCTTTCTCCTGGTATCTGTCTTTGCTGGCAGCTCTGCATGCTTGGATCTTTGGTGCCAGCTTCCATCACTGTGGTGCTCCTACAACTCTGTCCTGACTGCTATCAGCCAGGTTTCTTTTATTTCAAAACTTTGATTTCAATTTTTTTTGTTCAGTTTTTTCTTTCAAATTCACCAACTCCTGCTTTTCTTTATATCCTAGTTTTAAACTTTCCTAACGTTTACACCTTCTGAAGGATACCCATTAGGTAATTTCAAATGTTCTACTTTGAGTTCCTGGAGTTCTATTTCTGAATGTCCTATCTGTCAAATCTCCTACATATTTCTTTCTCAAGAATAGTGTAACTTAAGAAAATCATTATTATGTCTAAATGTTTTACCTGCTTATTATGTCTGTGCACCCCTTGTTTGACTAGTGTCCAGAGATGCCAGACGAGGGTGTTAGATCTGTTGGAACTAGACTTACAGATGGTGGTGAGCCAACATATGGGTACTGGGAATTGAACCCAGGCCTTATGCAAGAGCAACCACGGTTCTTAATTGCTGAGTCATCTTTCCAACACCTAGCTTATCATATATTGTGACCTTATATTCAGATGGACTGTTTAATACCTTGGGTAGTTAAAGGATTGATACATTACAGGCTTTAGGGTTGCTATTCTATGAAAGCCTATAGGTAGTTCAAAACTCTGAATGAGTTAACTAAAATCATACCCTGTGGTTACCATCCTAACTGCGTCCCTACAGGCCCTCCTACTTGCTCCAGGCAACACAGAGCACTGTATTTCCTACAGGAGAACTTTCCCAACCAAGGTTCCAGAGAGATGGCAAGCTTTCTCAGTTTTTCTCTGGTCACATGAGCAGAAACAAGTCAGCAAGGCAGCCAACGTGTCTACTTTACCTTCCATGCAAGGGGCCCTGGTGAAGGTCCGCTACCTCACGACCATGCAGACCCACAGATCCTGCTTACATAGACACTGAGATCTAGCAGTAGGCCCTATCCTACTTCAAAGTCTTCTCGGTATCAGTCATTTCTTAGTATGGTTTTACTTTATTTCATTTTAATATCAGATCTACTGATGTAAAATTTCTGCCTATACAATTTCTTAAAGTGCATGATTTAATCATTTTAATTATGTTCATAGTTGTGCAAGCATTGTCTCAATCAATTTGAGAACATTTTGCTAGTTCAAAGGCACTCTATTTCCCAGTACCCCGAGCTGTAGAAAACTATGCTATGTTTTGTTCTTCTCAACCATTTATATTTTCAACGTATTTTTACCTTATATGTATTACTACTGAATCATATCCTATTGAATGAATGCCTCACACTTAATTCATCTATTCGGCAGTCAATGGACTTTTGGGCTATTTCCAACTTTACCTTTCCACATTCTTACAACTTGAGGCTGTTTGATATTTATTCTCCTGACTTTGATTCTTCTTCATTTATTAGATTAATTCTTACTTCTTGATGCACTATTAGTTTCTTAAGAAGATCTAGAAGCTGGTTTAATAGGCAGCATTATTTTACATGCTGTGGTGACTGCTGTATTCTAACATATCTACCATGCTCTGTTCCCCTAATCTTCTACACTGCCTGCTTTGCTGAGTACCATGTACCTGCATCTCTGCTCTCAGACCTATAAGCAAAATATGCTCTAAGTAAAGGGGATAACTGTCTGTACTTTCTGCACCTTATGACTGTAAAATATGCAGTTGATGCTTTTTTGCATCAAAAATTGTTTATATCTCTAATACTGTTCTGTTTAAAACACAAGACTGGGATGTCTTATAACTATGAGCTATTCAAGGAATTATGCTGCAGACAGGCTTAGCTCAGCTGGATGCACCCAGGGAGAGAAAAGTCCGGTCACAGCACAAGGAGTTTACAAGAAAGGCTGTCTAGTACACTGAAGTGTTACAAAAGACAATTACAATTTTCTAAACCAAATCAGAGTCTCCTTTTAATTCTTCTTATCAAGGAATGAGTGATGATAAGCATAATTAATATGATTAAAATAATCTTATCAAAGAAATGAAAATAGTGGATTAAAGTATATAAGAATAATCTAAGAGAAAACTCTCTTTGCCTATTGAGAACTGTTACTAATCTTTTCTTATTAATTTTTTGTTTTTCGAGACAGGGTTTCTCTGTGTAGCCCTGGCTGTCCTAGAACTCCCTCTGTAGACCAGGCTGGCCTTCAACCCAGAGATCCCACCACCCTAGTGCTGGGATTAAAGAGCATGTACCACCACATGGGCTTAGAGAATATATTCTCTTTAAAATTTTATTTTACATATATGATTGCTTTTGCCTGCCTGTATTGTCTGTGTACCATATGTGTATCTGGTGCCCAAGCAAGTCAGAAGAAAACACTAGATTCCCCATGACTAGAGTTACAGACAGTTGTGAGCTGTAATGTGGTTGCTGGGAATTGAACCTGGTTCTTCTGTAAGAACATCTAGTGCCCTTAATCACTGAGCTATCTCTCCGGCCCTTATTAATATTTTAAATAACTTCATACAAACATGATTTTGTGAGAAAATTCTGCAAGCCAATTTTTAATAAACACTTCCCAATTGGTATGTAAACTATTAGTATACACTGAAAAGGTGTTACTTTTATTAAATTTAGCTATAGAATCAGTATTATCAAGACAAAAAGTTCCAGAACAAATTTGGGAAGTAGCAACACAACACTTAGAGAACCTAGAGCAGAAGACCCACGAATAAGCATGCAATCTCAAACGCGTATTTACTACTGTATGATCCAAGGAAGAGACTAAAACCATTTTCCCTTTTATAAAATACTTGTGAAATGTATTCAATTCATTCTTATTTTGTTTTGGCACTAGTGACTGAACTCAGGGCATGCTCTACCACTAAGGTATCTTAAAACTGTCTTTATGCCTAGGTGAATATATCATATGAAGTCTATTTTAATAACAGAGCCAGACTGAAACATTATGTGGTTAATACAATACAGACTGTGGACAGAGACTGTCACTTCAGCTGATGGGACCATTCTAGAAGAGGGTCAGAGACTTGAACTGTGGCAAAAGGAGAATATGGTTACCTGGAAAGGCAGGCTTTAGTAATGGCATCATGAAGATTCTCGTTGGGATACTGCGACAGCCGGCGAGCGATCCGCAGCAGCTGACGGGTGGAGAGCGATCCTGCCAGGGATTGTGCCTAGGAAAAGGCACAGACAGTCTGCTAAGAGTCTCACTTCAGCTGGTTCCTACCCACCCTGTAGATGGAGGTCACAGTACAATTCACTACTCCTGAGGGACAAGGCCAAACTTAAATACATGCAAGGAATGAGTTATGAATAAAAATGAACAGAATCCAACTTACACTTGAGATAGCCTTCAGGATAGTTTTACTACTCTATAGAAGGTGTTTATCAATTAAATTCAATTGCAGTCTTTCAGTGGGGTGGGAGGCTAGGTGGAAAGCTGTTCTAAATGCGGGTTACACCTGCCTCACAGACATCCCTTACGTACAATCAGCTATTCTGGCTTTTCTTCTTCACACAGCTGACTCGTCAAGATATTCTGAAAATGCTTAGAGCTCTAAGCAAATCTGTGGTTTCTGAAGCAGAAGAAAGGAATTGTGGACAGTGTAGGTTGCTGACCACAAAGATGCCAACTGGTTTACCACCTCAGTGGCAGATTGCTGTTGGAGCCCTTAATACTGTTGCAATAATTTTGTTATCCCCACTTGCCCCAAATTTCACTACTGCAGTGGCTAATACAGGGCCAAGGCCCTGGTAAGCACTCATGACTACCCGTCGACTTGAGCATGAAATCCTCTTGGCAGGCAGCACAGTGAGACATTACTGCTCACTGGCTTCACATTTAGACAAGTCAGATTCTCCTGAGGCATGTGATGTTGACTAATGGCTTCATTTCTCAAGGCTGTTTCCTCATCTTTAAGATGACACTAACAGCATCATCCCTTATGATTCTACAGCAATTAGCACAGGTCAGAAAAACAGGGCTGCCTCCAGAATGATAAGAGATAATTGGGGGCCCAACAAATGCCAGAGATTATAGGGGTGCCCCAGAAATGGCAGAGAAAATGGGGGAGTCCCACAAACGGCAGAGATGATAAGGATGCCTAACAAATAGCAGAGATGATGGGGGTGCCCAACAAATGACAGAGATGATGGGGTGCCCCACAAATGACAGAGATGATGGGGTGCCCCACAAATGACAGAGATGATGGGGTGCCCACAAATGACAAAGATAAGGATGCCCCAGAAATAACAGAGATAAGGATGCCCCACAAATGACAGATGAGCCAGACCGGCCTTCTCACAGCAAAAGCAGCCAGACACATTCACAAAGAGGCATTGACATAATTTTAGTGAATTAGATTATTATAGTAATCTAATAATAATCAGATTACTGACCTAGTTCACAGCTCAGATCAACAGCATGGTTTAACTGAGCCAGTGGAATGAAACCCATTTGAAGCTATTTGACTGAGGGGGCACTGCAGGCCAGAGTGAACTGTTACAGGGGTGATGAGGGCAGCAAAGGGACCCTGAGGATTAAAGGGCTCAAAATGGAGAAGGGAAATTGTTCAAGACATGCTTGCATGAAGTGAGCGCTGTGAGACCCCCAAATGGAGCATCGATGATCCACTGTCAAGCACGTCACAGCTCTATGGCATGTGGGTCTGCTGCCACTCGTGTCTTGCTTCAGTGACAATATGACTTACACACCCTTTTGGGACCAGGTCAGGAACATGACCAAAGTCTCCACTATTTCCCCCTCTTTAAACAAATTTCAACAAACTCTTTACACACAAACATTTGATGAATCCTGAACACTTGTTTTCAATAAATGTGCATTCTAGACATAGAGAATATTTAAATATAAATAACCATACACTTCAATTAAAAATAACAATGTTTTAGTGCTAAAATAAGTTAAAAGAAAAACACACTGACAAACGCTACCAGGGCTTAAAGTAGTCCTGAGCTGTCAGCCTGACTACCATGCCACCTTCCAGACGGCTTGCTCTCAAATAATCGTGGATCACGAATGACTCCATGAATGACGTGAGCCTCATTTCTAATGGCAGCAGCAGTGTTATGTGCAGAGCAGTGTGTGAGCTTTACCAAAGCAACACTGCTCTAAGGCTTGACTTGACTGTCAATAGTGTGGGAAAGAGGGCTAGAGACAACTGAGACCAGAAAGACACTGCTTCAATAGGGTCCCTCAAAAAGACCTACAGGATGACTATGACACCAAGATGGGAAAGAAAAGTGGCAGCAAATGACCTCAATCCTTGCTAAGTGGCAAACAAGGAAGAAGAAAGGACTGTGGATAAGCATTTACTACTATTCCAGAAAGCAGAGGATTCAGGAATTCCATCCGTAATCTCGCAGATTATCAAAAGTTCCTATTTTAACCACACGTCTCTGACAAATGGACCCCAACATGACTCTTCCAACAGTCATAGTAACCAAGAGAACTTCCTAGGATCCAACATCACAGTCTTGTAAGCTAATGCTACGTGGGCTTCCCACCTCACCTCAGGCAACCCTGACATCTTCTTACAGGCTCCAAGAAGAGTAATTCCTTCACTGGACAGCACTGACTTCTTTACAACAACAAAACTGCTTAAAACAGCAGGACTGTTTCTGTTGAGCCATGTCAGTGGTGAATAAATCACTCAGTAACTCCTGCTCTTGGACTTTCAGTTAAAAATTCAGCATGTGAGCCGGGCGATGGTGGCGCACGCCTTTAATCCCAGCACTCAGGTGGCAGAGGCAGGTGGATCTCTGTGAGTTCGAGGCCAGCCTGGTCTACAAGAGCTAGTTCCAGGACAGGCTCCAAAGCCACAGAAAACCCTGTCTCGAAAAACCAAAAAAAAAAAAAAATCAAAATCAGAATGTGCTTTAATTTTAAAAGTCCTAGTGTATTTAACATTGCATTATCAAATTTCTAACTGCAACTTTATCTTGCAGAAAGGAGGGTTAGAGTGTGAAGTACATTCCTTTGGTTACCATGGTTATGCAAGTTAAGAGCACACTCAAAGGGTTTTCATGTTAGCACAATTATTAGTACCTCAACTGCTTAAAATTACAAAAGATCTCATAAGAAATGAAAATAATGTTTCTTTTCTTATTCTCAAAGAATTACTTTTCTTATAAAAAAAATGTAACACTACCAGGAGAGAAGCACCTGGAGAGGATACCTTAATATATTAGTAATTAATTAATTTTCCATTCATTCCTCAAGGATTTTAGTATCTATTATCTGTCAGGATCTAGGTTAGGAAGTCAGAGGAGACTGAACCAGCTTGGGGAGTTGAAGTTCTAATTGAAGAGCTAAAAATAAGCTTCCAGGTAACTGTGATCAGTCAGTGTCCTGGGTATTTGCTAGGGTCACAAAAGCAGACCATGAGGCACAAGTAACTTCTGCTTAGGGGACTGAGATTGCAATCTAGCAGAATAAGAGCTCAGAGGAACACATTAATGGAGAGGAAGGACATTCCAGGCATTTCTAAAGCAGACATTTTAATGGGTGCTAGAGTTAAAACAGCACCAAGCTAAGTATAGGCAGAGCTGAGGGGCTTTGGCAACGGTTGAGGCAATGGGACTGGCAGAGCAGCCGAGTCACCCTTCGTGTGCTGTCCTCAATCTACAGACAAAGGCAATGGATGCCTTAACCAGTATGCAGAATGGGAGGAACTCTGGAAATACACCGGCAAAGACCACTCCAAGGACAACGTGGGTATTCGCTTATTCAGTCTTCTAACAGGTATCTGCTGACTACCGACTGTATTGCAAGCAAAGAAACACCCAAGGGTAGACCACAAAGTGACTAAGGCATGTCTGTGGTGACCACGGACATAAGCTCTATGAAGACCTGAGGCAGGGGGAAAGATGACAATGACATGGCAAGGAAATCGCCTCTGAATCACAGGGACCTGGAAAAGACTGGCTGGAAATGTGACATCTGAGCAAACTAAGGGGGCAAGGGAACAAACCTAAAGCCACTGAGGTGAGGAAAAGCCACATGTCACATCTCAAGGCAGGCACTAGTGTGTGCAAGAATAGGAAAGACTGCCTGCTAGCTACTTTTCACAGGGCTAGAACGTACTTTGAAGAAAAGCATTCAATAGTCTTACCCAGCTGTGAGCCCTGAAAATTACAACGCCCAGCCTGGTGAGATGCATGCAATGAGGCAATAGTGGCATGGCTGTTATGGATAACCAACAGCATTGTGACTAGATATAAGGCCTATTCCACAGAAGGGAACTCAGATCTGGTATTGCACAGTTGGCCAGAGTTAGGGGCTGTGGAAGTCACAGGCCCTACTACTACTGTTTGGTTAAAAGGGCATAATGTCAATCTAGCTTCCAAATATTTGTTCTTATGTCCAGTGACTAGTGCAAGCCTTACCTCTACTCAGAAATACTTCTTCAAGTAGTGGATGGTAGTTAGTTTAGAAATTAAAAACTGCTCAAAAGGTAGAGAATAAGTAACTGGGAGTGCTCAGCCCTAAATGATACCCCCCCTCTCTCTCACACACACACGCACACGCACACTCCAGTGGATGGTACCCAACAGCCATGTGCACATGGTCAGCACCAGATGGACTCAGTGAGTTATAAAGGGGGGCGAGGGGAAGAGGAAGAAAAGAAAAATAATTACGACAATGACATAAAGTTGGAATGGGGACTGGAGGTACGGGAAGAGCTAGAGGTGGCAGCTGGAAGGAGCGAGGGAGATATAATCTAAATACATTGTATTTGTATAAAAATTATTAAAGAATAAATTTTAAAACTTAGAAAAAGCAAAGAAAATAACAAAGCTGAAGAGTAATGAGGAAAGATGAGATGAGGTCCTAGAGTTAACTAGCAGGAGAACTGTGACAACGGGGAAAATCATCCATGTCCAACACACACACACACACACACACACACACACACACACACACGTATACAGGCAAGCACATGCACAAACTAATAGCTTTAGCTTATGAATGTTACTTTCTATGGGTCAATTGTCTTTGCAGATGAGATTAAGAATTTCTATAAGGGCCAGGTGGGAGTAGCACACGCCTTAATCCCAGCACTTGAGAAGCCGAGACAGGTAGGTGGATCTCTGTGAGTTTGAGGCCAGTCTGGTCTATAGAGCAAGTTCCAGGATAGGCTCCAAAGCTATAGACAAACCCTATCTTGAAACGCACCCCCACAAAAGAAACAAAAAAGAATTTCTCAAAGAAGGACATTATCTTGGATTAATTTGGTGGCCCCTAAATGTAATCTTATATATCTGTAAGAGAGGACAGAAGAAAATTCAACACAGAAACAGCCGGGGTGATGGGAATATAGAGGAAGGGTACCATGGAACCCTAAGTCAAAGAATGGAGGTAGAAATCACCCAAAGTGAGAAGGAACAAAGAATGGGGTCTCCCTGGAGCCTCCCAGGAGTCCAGGTTTGCACTTCCACGCTGGCTCAGTGATACTGACTTCAAAATTCTACAGTTCAGATTAAACATTTCATTAAGCCATGATTTGTTAAAAATAATAGTGGTAATTTGTTAAGCTTCTGCAGAAAGCTAACAGTAAGCCATGCAGAGTGAGAATGGCTGGTGAAGGGTCAATAAATGAAAGTAATATTCCAGGTCCAACATCTAGAAAGTTGATATAAGGACAATTGTCAGCTGCAGATAACAGCAGATTTGACCTGCTGTCAGAGTCAGTGACGATATCAGAAAAGCACAGAGCAGTAACGATGTCAAGGCTTCGGTTTAGGCAGTTCAATAGATGATTAACAGTCAGCAGTGAGATAAGGAACAAGTTTAAGCATAGTTATTTAAGAGACAGATATATACCCTGAGTTTATAATGATCCCGAAGTAGCCAGTTCAACAGTCAAAGAAGTTAGTATTCAGCCGGGCAGTGGTGGCGCATGCCTTTGATCCCAGCACTCGGGAGGCAGAGGCAGGTGGATCTCTGTGAGTTCGAGGCCAGCCTGGTCTACAAGAGCAACTTCCAGGACAGGCTCCAAA
>NW_004949186.1:288945-366404 GCF_000317375.1 Microtus ochrogaster
TCTGAGCTCACTTCCTCTTCCTCCCAGCGTTCTGCTCCGTTCACTCCTCCTACCTACATTCTAACCTATCAGGGCAAGCAGCTTCTTTATTTAATCAACCAATGACCTTCCTCCATCATCTTTCTCCTGAAATGGAAGCCCAATCTATTAGCAAAGATACAGTAGAAGCTGAAGATAAAGGCATAGGCAATAGTTTAAAGCCAGAACTTAAAAAATAGAGGCTGCTCCTCTGTACATAGGATGGAGGGAAGAGCAGAGCTCCAAGATCTTAAGGACCACTCTAAAGCTAAGTCATTATCCATGGCTGAGCCAGGAAGAGTTACAACCATGCTCGAGGCCCTGACATCGGGGTTACACTAAGCACAAGGCAAAGCACCGCATATGGGAGAAAAGCATCACCTAAAAACAGAGCAGGTGGTCAGCAGAAAACGTGCAGGGCAAGCCCAGACTTACTGTCGGATCCTGGGTCTCCCTGAGTTTGTGTGTAACTGACAGCAATTTCTCCAAAGCGTCCTGAGGTACATTTGGGACCTATTTCATGAGAGAAGTAAGGAAAGACAGGGAGAAATGAGGACAATTCAGCAAAGAATTTTAGAAGAATGTTTTAACAAAGTCTTTGGAGTATATGGTTCATGTTGCAGTCATGAATGAAGTTGCTACTTCGTCTTCTTAGCAAACACCTGAGACCCGGCATTCTTTTAAACAGCCAGGCAAATAAAACCAAGGCTAGAACCAATTCTTTTCTCGGCATGCAGCCAGACAACAGGCAAGACACTGGCATCTAGCACACCAGCAAACACTAGCCCCTGCCCTGTGAGCAACACAATTCTTCAGATCTAAGTGAGGCATATTCTTATGAACCCCAAACTAATACAGTGAATGCCAACTTATACTAGTTACCTAATTATTGGTGTGATTTCAGCCATATATTATATGACATAAATACATCTGACTACGGCATGGCCTAAAGGACTCCTGTGTACAAAGTGGATGCTCAGGTTGTCTCTCTTTCTCAAAGACTTTTTAAACAAATACCTGTTAGATGTGGTGCCTTAGGCCTCTAATTTCTGCACTTGGGAGGCTGAGGCAGAAGGAATGTCAATAGTTCAAGTCCTGTATTGTCTACAGAGCGACACCCAGTACAAAATTAAAAATAAAACCCATTTGACGGTTATGATCAACTCAATAAACTCGGAAGAACATCTGCACAAACAATGCACATTTCTTTTAGTTATAATAAAATTTAATGCATATAAAAATTTATAACTGTGAAAATTTTTTATTTAAGCAATAAGTTAATATTTCAATTTAGCAGAGTAAGAAAGATATTAATGGCATGGTGTAACCAAATGTGACTCCGGGCTAAGGTGTACATTGAAATCATGGCTCTCACAGAAACTATGGAGCCTCAGTGACTAGTCAGGAAACTGTGGGACTACAGTCCTCAGGGATCTGGGCAGCTTCAAACGAGAGCAGCAAGGGACAGCAAGCAAGAACAGGCCTCACTCTTACCATTTCCTTTATCACCTGGATTTCTTCACTTTTCACAAGCGGCTTCATGTGATGGAAAAAGAACATGGTTAAGAATTCTGGTCCCAGCCACTGCTGTGTGGTGCTTCCAACGACGGGGGGCTCTGCCAAAGCGATGATTCTGAAGGAGGGGTGAATAGGAAAAATGGATCTAGAGCAGGGAGGGAGAAAACAAAATGTAACCATTTGCAATAGAAACTGGGTTGTGAGACACGGAGCTCAGCAATAAGATGGTCATTCTATTAATAAGGACAAAGTTGTTATCCAAAGAATAGACTTTGGGCTGGGCAGTGGTGGTGCACACCTTTAATCCCAGCACTTGGGAGGCAGAAGCAGGTACATTTCTGTGAGTCTGAGGCTAGTCTGGGATACAGAGTAAGTTCCAGGACAGCTAGGGGTACTAAGAGAAACCCTATCTCAAAAAATTACAAAAACAACAACAAACAGCCCAAGACTTAAAAGTAAGAGACTGGAATTAAGAGTAAGAGAATGAAAAAAAAAATCACTGATCAAAGTACAACATGTGCTTATGAAACCCAGCCCTCCCACAACCACTGCTTCGATGTGTCCTCATTTCTGTAATGTGTTAGCTCCGAAATCCCATGAAATGCAATCACACCAAGTTCGCACCCATCACATAGAGCCTGCTTGTGTATGTAGTCATCCAAGCCTTCTCAACCCGCCCACTCTGTACAAACCACAGAGAAGCTAAAATGCATTCCTGGAGGTGGGAAGACTTAAGATATAAACAATTTAAGTAAAGCGTATGGGGTCATATTAAATTTATAATTAGATCAGCTAGAGAATATTTAGTAATTAAAAACGTGAAAAAAGTTGAACTCAAATACTACTCCTTTGTCATTGATACGATCATGTTAGAATTTTAAAACTGGTCTCGTTAGAGATGCCTGCTTAGGAAATCTGTGGGAGCATGCCACCATCCCAGGACACAGAGGACGAAGGGAGTGGCACTTCTCCTGGGCACTGAAACACTTGAGTGTCTGGAGGTTAAAGAATAAATTCCTCTTACGATGATCCAACCAGATGGGTGACAGTGGAATTTATCAATCCTACTAAAAATAACGAGTAATACTAATTCTTAGAGGGAATATATTTCTTGCTGAGCGGAACCGTGAGGAAAATGAAATTACAAATACGGAACCGATGTCCCTCACTGGCGACCGCAGCAGTCAAGACTTACAGGCCATGGAAGCTGGAGCCTCTGTGGGTGGTGTGGGTGGGCGTGGGGGAAGTCTGAACTTTGAAGAGTTCAGGGAGTTCAGAGAGGAGAAAGCTGCATAAGGACAGAGGGCAGCTCTACTAAGTCACGAGTATAGAAAACTTTGAGGCCATATCATTATTTGTAAACCAGGGGGGAAAGATCAACTTTGGAAACTGCCATCTGAAATATAAGATTGAATGAATTACTACAAATTTTCAGGTATTTCGTTTCACTGTATCTTGTTTTTAAAGATGTATGCATGTATGTATGATGTGCGTATGTATGTATGTACGTCGTAGCTGAGCCTGGAGATGATTAAAATAAAAAGTTGTTCTTGGAAAGCAGCGAAGGGATACACATGTCCTGGGTCTGAACGCTCTGAAGACAGGCCAGTGTCTCGGGTTCGTTGGGCATTATTACTATGGCAGATGCCACACGTGAGAGCCTGAGACTGGCAAGCTAAAAAGGCAGGCTACCGCATTTCTCTTCAGCTAAGGTAGCTGCTAACTAGGTGACTTCCTGAGGCTCAGTAGCAATCCTGGATTCAGCCATGATCCTTCTGACTCCTAGCCAGGGATTGGGCAGGAGGTACGGAAGGTACAAAGCTTGCTTTAACTGCAGAAAATTAAAGCTCAGATACAGTTTTTCACTTAGAACAATGAGGGACAGTGAATGGGGGAATAAAAGCCAAAATCCAACAGGTTCTCCCAAGGGGAAGCCTCATGTGTAGTCTGAACCAAGGAGCAGGACACACAGCACAGCTAAGCTGCAGAGTCAGCAGCAGAGCAACTGATGCGAGGCAAGCGGGGTGGTTTGAGTGTGGATGTGGTGATGGTCACAGCCTGGACACACACTGTGTGCAGTTGGCTTTCTTCTATTGGTTCTCACGAGCACTGCAGGGAGGGAGTTGGCCAATCTGAAGGCAACCTATTTAGACTGCACTCATGTTCAGGGCAGAGAAGTCCATGCTGATGATAAAAACAGTCTCCAAACCCCTGAATAACAGGATGAGAAGGACCTTCAATCTTCTAGGCTCTCCCGAAGGATTTCTTGTACATAACAGTTACAGAGCAAGCCATTTCCTGATACTAAGTTTCCTAAGTCTGTAAATTAGCAAGGAGAATCTGCCACAAACTTCAAGGTGAAGCAGCAAACCGAGGCTGAAGAAGCTATAATTCTTCACATACACAAACAAGCACTCTAAATATACAGAAGTAAGGTTAGGCCAACTTTGTCAGAATTTAACAATGACAACAAATCAAACGTCAAGATGCAGCTTTCCTTTCTGATAAGCATGTACCATTTCCCAAGGATTAAAAAGTTTAGAAGGTAAAAACGTATTTTTTAAACACTGAAAGACTACTGGATTTAATATGTTTGTGGGTACAGGTTAAGTTTGAGAATATAAATCCTTTCTAATATTCTTCATCATAAAATGGAATGAAGCAGGCTATGCCTTTAATCCTTGTACTTCTTCAGCAGAAGTAGGAGGATCGATGGTGTTCAAGGCCAGCCTGATCTACTAAAGTGAGTTCCAGGACAGCCAGGGTTACAAAGAGAAACCCTGTTTCAAAAAACTAAAAGTAATCATAATCGTAAAATAAAATGGAATGAACCATTGCTACTCAACACAGATAATCTCAAAGAAACTGAGTAGAAAAGCCGGGAAACATACTATGTGATGTTAAATATTTAAAAACAAACAAGCTACAAAACAAGGAGAAGAGAGGTTGAGAGGGACAGGAGGGAGGCCTTACCAAGGGTATAAAGGCACTTCGTGGAATATAGATCTGCTCATTGTCTTCATTGTGATAATAAATTCACAAGCATTTGTAAAATGATCAAATGGCATATTCTAAATATGCAGTTCCACAGATCAATTACACCTAAACAAAACCTCACTGACAAAGAATGATCTCAATAAGCCCCAGTCTTTCAAAGGGAATGATACTACCTCTTGGTTGAATATGCATTTAAATAACTTAGTAAACTAACACAGAAGGTTTCTATAATGACATGGACTGTGGGCTACAAGAGTTTAAAATTGGCCACCAAATGGTATAATACTAATGCTCCCATCAAAACTGACAAGTTTCACAGATCTAAGCACAGGCTACACGTCCTGTCATGCCCATGAGAGAACTACACGGCATGTATACATTCCTAATGCACATTGTACATGATCTAGAGCACATGGAAGACAGAAAATAACAGGTAAGTGTGTGTTACTACATCCAACCACCATGATCAAAAGACTCTTTTCTTAAGTCTTTAGACTTAGGACAATTCGTGAAGATCTGAATAAGAACTAAAAGTATTCTCCTGTCCAAAAGTGAATGTCAACCTGGTCTTGAATGAATCTGTTAGAGATGCTGCATTCTCTGCATCAACAGACAAACAGAATATACAATAAAAGGGAAATACACACTGCACAGTGACGGGGTTTAAAAATTCTTCCTCGACCATAAAAGTGTTCAGGATTAGTTTCAAAAATCAGAATTTCCTAAACGCTTGTGTGTGGGGACTCAAACACAAAAAATAAAATCTGGGATCTCTCTAGAATTTGTTCATTTCTTTCATGAACTAAATGTTTAAAAAATGTTACAGTTTCTAGGAGGATCAAACAGAATGTTCATAATATAACTGTCTTCCACCAGTAAGTATAACAGGCCTGAAGAGTGTACTCTACTAAGAAGGTCAAATGTTGTTATGATTCATCAGTAAATAATAGGAAAGAGTCTGTGAACTGTTTTCAGTATTTAATACAATCAATAAAAACAAAACATTCACTAAAAATAAAAGCCAGCAGAGCATATCTAAGTAATGCAGAAACAGGCCACAAATCTATATTGCTTCTCTGTATCGGCCGCAGCAGGAAGGAACACATTTAGTAGCCTAGATTTTATACTCCAGCTTCCCAAAAAGTAAGTTTTTCTCCTTAAAAGTAGTAGTTCTATTTTGGTCCTTATTTTCTGAAAGAAATGTAGGTGTGGCTGGTGTTTGATATATGTGGTCATCATACTGTTTTTAATTGCTGTGTCCCTGCATTATAGGCATCACAACACAAGAAAATTCTAACATTCCTAAAGGTGGTTAGGAATGACTGCCTGAGAAAAATATTAAGCCCTGCTGGCCACTCTGACATGATCAAGGGTATGAACTTGGGGAAGAACTAGTAAACAAAGAAGGAGATAAATACCATTATATGAAACAGGGTTCATGGCATGAAGTTGAATGGACTGGGGGCCTACAACCATCACTGTTAATTCTGGGACTCTATGTCATCAGGGCATCATTTTATTAAAGTACATCAAGGTACTCCTAATCAACAGACTTATATAACATTTATTAAGGAAATCATGCTATCCTAAAAGGTCACCAAACACTTTTCCATGGCTTTCAAAACTCTATCACAGTTTAAGATTAGTCACTTATTCAAAATGCTTACTGAAGCTGGAGAGACAGCTCAGCAGTTACACTTACTGCTCACGCAGAAGACCCGCGTTCATTTCCTAGCACCCACATGGCAGTTCATAGCCATCTAACTCCAATTCCAGGGGACCTAGTGAACTCTTCTGATCTCTATGGATACCAGGCATTCACATGGTAGACATACATACATGTAGGCAAACATGCATCAAAAAAACAAAACAAAAACTAAGTAAGCATTCTACTAGGAACCATGGGTTGTGATATTAGAAACAAACAAAAGCAACACAGAAGACAGACTCCTGACAAGACTAAAGTCCCATGATCCAGGTATTTCCTGAGTGCCAACTCCACCTTTCCCTTTTGCATGTGGAACACTGTATTCTCAATGAACCAACTGGAAAGCATTTGCTATTGACAGTCTAAGGATGCTTTCCAAACACAGGCAGGAAAACTGTTCCAACCAAAGCAAGAACATGCATTTTCAACTGGGTTGAAAAGGAAAGATGTTCTTAGATCTACATTACTGTTAAGCCACTCAAATTCAAAAAAACCAAGAGCTTTGCAGTCACCCCTTGAGAGGCACTGCTCCCCAAACTGGAAGACACTGTCCTCAGAAACCTCTTTCTAAGATAGATTTATCTATTTGTGCAAGACTATAGGAGCTATTCCACTGGCGCTGTGCTGAGTCACTACCTCTGACCACCCTCCAAAACCCTCTTTAAACAATAGAAAACCTCCTTGCCAATTCTCTAATATTTTTCTCTTAAAAATCTCCCATAAGGAAATAAGGCATAAATCAAAACAAAAGTGAGTTTGTTTAAACACTGTAAAAACAGAGCTTTCAGATCGTTAGTCACCTAAAATAGTACAGAAAGAAAGGTCAGGTAACTTAGGTCATGAGCTTCCACCCTGCATGCTAATGCCCAGAGTGCTAGACGTGGACAACATGAAGAATCAATTCATGCCAGATAATGAGTCATAATTATTCACAAGCACAACTCGTGAAAGCAGTGAATTTCCCCACTAAGTACAAATTTCTGGCTTTTTATACTCTATGATGTCCTTTGAGTCAAGCTGTTAGGCAATCACAACACATTAACATGTAAACACATTATCCAAGAACAACCCTGGAAGAAATACTGCCAACTGATTTGGATGAAACTGATCTAGATGAAACCGATGTAGACTATGAAAGGAAGGAGTTACCATATTAAATGAAAAATAGCCAAGAAGAAGTAAAGAAATTTACCATACTATTAGAGTACAGCAGATTCGGTATTGTGATCAACAAGAACTGCTTTCAATCAGAAGAAATAACTGCTGCTTGCATACAAAGGAGGGATACTGACAAGAAAAACAATTAGACATTCAACAGGCAGATGTTATCTACCCCCAAGATGTCTGTGCTGGTGGCACTGTCCTAAATAGAAAGACACCGGCTGGGTAAACAAGCTTAAAGGTTCAGGCTTACTAGAAAAGCCGACTTCTCTGGGGTTTGAGGCCGTCATCTCACCTACCAAGCACACCTGGTTTTAAACAGCACAGTTTTTAGTTACTTGTTTCCGGCTCCTGCGTGACAGCAACACGGAAGCTGGCACCTGTCTCTAAATGAATACATTTGTACCCAGCATGACTACCAGTGTGGTTCTGAGCACATGAAGGAATCTGACCATTTATAAGGTGACTGACTACTAACTTGCATGGCTTAATTACCTTTAATAGTTTACAAACAAGTCAGTAGCTTTTATAAAATTAGAACGTTACAGTTTTATCCCTGTTAAATCTGAGCCTTAAAATTTGAATTGAAGGGAGCTGGAGAGACAGCTCAGAGGCTAAGAGCACTGGCTGCTCTTGCAGAGGACCCGGGTCCAATTCCCAGCACCCACATGACAGCTCACACCTGTCTGTAACTCCAGTTCTGGAAGATCTGACACCCTCACAGAGACATACATGCAGGCAAATACCAATGAACATAAAATTTTAAAAAATTATTTAAAAGGCTGGAGAGATGGCTCAGTGGTTAAGAGCATTGCCTGCTCTTCCAAAGGTCCTGAGTTCAATTCCCAGCAACCACATGGTGGCTCACAACCATCTGTAATGAGGTCTGGTGCCCTGTTCTGGCCTTTTAGGCATACACACAGACAGAATATTGTATATATAATAAATAAATAAATATTAAAAAAATTATTTAAAAAGTGGAATTGAAGATCCCTTATTTTGGGTATCAAAATAAACTTTTAAATATAGTCCAGAAAAATAAAGCTATTTCTGATCCTTTCATAGGGTACCTTTACAGAATATCACAGCTTCTTGTATGACTCAGTTTGTCTAAATAGCTAAAGTATAACAAAATTAGCAAAGCCAAAGAGGCTAGAATACATCTTCATGTTAGTTTCTGCTAGCCTGAACAGATCTTTACAACTTTAAAAATGTATAACTATATATAATCAAGCATTTTTTGTTAGTAAGTCCTATTTTTCATAAACAAGAATTGAATCCAAATTGTTTTTGAGCTGACAAGAGTATTTTAATAACTCATGTTATTTTTAACTATGTGTAGGTATGTTTACATGCATGGGTGTGTGTTCTTCAGTGTGCTGCCCTCCGTGGTCAGAAGAGGATACCAGATCCCCTAGAACTGGAGTTACAAGTGCCCATCAAACTCAGGTCCTCAGCAAGAGCAGTGCATGCTCTTAACTGCTGAGCTGTCCTTCCAGCCCCTCAACAGGTACACGAATTTCGGAAGAGAAAGGACCATTGTTCGAACTTCTTGCTTCTGAAAATTTAATGAAAACACAACAAATGGATGATAGAACATAAAAAAGAAAAACTAGACATTCTGGCCAGGAGGTTCTACCTACCATCTAAATAATGAAAAGCTCAGGAAACCAAGGAGATGAAGGCCTAGATGGCCCAGGAGCTACGGATGTAAAAGGAGTTCAGGGTGTACCACAGGAAGACTATGCACCAGATGGAACATGGAATCACAAACTAGGGCGTGTCTGAAGGAGATGAGAGTTCACCAACAGAGAGAAGCGACTAGGGTAAAAAAGTGACTGATACAGAGAAAAGAGGGCCCCTCCCTCGGTGATCTCACATCAGTATGGTACAGATTTCTGCTGTGACGGTTAGCTCCATTTTCTTTACTTACAGTTAAATCTTTCATACAGAGGCAATTCCTAACTTTAGGGAAGACGAAAAGGGTGTATGAGAAAAATCTACTTTAACATTGAATGACTCAGTTATAGTCCCTACACTGTCCTGACAAAATTAAGAGTTCAATAAAATTCCCAATAAATACAATAATACTAGGAGAACAAGGGGATGGAAATAAGTGTGTGCAGTGAGGAGAGAGGGGCACAAAGATCTGCATCTCCACCTTATGTGCAGGAAATCAACATGTAGTTCCTAACACGGGCAAGTCAAGAAACAGCAGTGCCGCATGTTTCCTGACGACATGAGGCAAGCATCAAAAGAGCCTGCTAGAATTAGAAGAGAACCCTCTAGGACCAGAAGAGGGACATGAGAGGCCGTCATGGAATTCAGGACGGGGACTGGGGTTTCTCAAAAAAATGCTTTGGAATTTCTATCTGGCTCAAGTCTCATGTATGTCTGACCTTAGGAAATCACAGAAACTTTTTTTTTTTAACTGTAAGGAAAAGTATTTCCAGGGCCTCCCTCATTTTCTCAGTGTGATGTCAGAGGTAAAGAGCTGGGTGTGCACCGTGGAAGACACACAACTGATGGTGGTCAAGACGAAAGCCTCTGAGAAGCTGAAGGCCACTGTGTTCCTCAAAGTGTTTGCAAAACTTAATATGACTATTAGAGAAAACATAGGTCCTTTCCACAGAAAAGGGCTATCATTTCCTGGAGATTTGGCAGAAGCACGGGGCTCCCCACGTCCTAAGGAAAACTGCCTGGCAAGCTCAGGAGCTGTTGCTCAATTACTTTGATTCATCTTTCTGAAAATCTCTACTCTTCCCCGACCATGATTCACATGTAAGTAATGCACAAACACTGAGCGCTGTGGACCAAGAGATGGAATGAGGGCGAGCTCCTTGACTTACTGACCTAAACTCAAACTGGGCCACTTCTAAGCTGTGAGAATTGATAAGGTACACCTTAATACGGAGTTCTGAAATCGACTGTTATTCTTTAATAATCTAGGTAAGCAGACAACAGTGAGGACCCTAAGAGTCTTACATAGATCTAATCTACATGGGAAGTAGAAAAAGACAACATCTCCTGAGTAAATTGGGAGCATGGGGAATATGGGAGAGGGTCGAAGGGGAGGGGAGAGGCAGGGAGAGGCGCACAGAAAAATGTAGAACTCACTAAAATCAATTAAAAAAACTAGGTAAGTCAGAAATTAACATTTCCTTGACAAGGAAAAAATTCAAAAGCACAATCAGTGATTAATATCCTTCACTGGGTTTGGAGGGTTTTCTTGTTTTTGATATGGGAAAGGCATAGCTTCCGCTGCATCAGGTTAGATTAAGTGAGGATGTGGTCATCATCATCATCATAGCCACTTCCCGCCTACCCACAATGTACCTATCTCCAAATATGCAAAGCCCAATGGAAGGTACTAACATGGGGATGACATGAGAGAAGCCTAGTCTAAGGAGAAAATATGTTGTTGAAAACTATTTCTCTTCCAATGCAAAGGCTATCTATATACAATCACTCAAGTCCTTCATTCCAACTCTTCCCGAGTGCTAAGAGCTTATCAGCTTACATCCTTGCCCACGCTGGCCATTGCCTTGCCCTCTGGTATGTTTCTTTTCACAGGCTTATCTATCCTTTCTATGTCAGTAAGCATCTCCTGTAAAGGTAAGGTTTCCTTTCATAATCGCAATACCATTATGATACTTTAGCAAACCAATATTAACTCAACAGTAAGGAACATATGTGTGGTATGTATTTAATCTTTTTTTATTTGGGGGCCATGTGTTATATGTATATACTTGTTAGTACAGGTGCATGTGTCAGAGCAGTGACAACCAACTTTCCTCAACTGATTCCCTCCCTTTATTACTTTATTATTTGAGACAAGTCCCTGCTCTGTAGCCCTGGAACTCACTATGGAAACAAGGTTGGCCTCCAGCTCAGAGAGGTCCATCTACAGCTGGGCCCTGGCTTCCAGTTTCATGTATAAAGACAGGGTTTCTAACTGAACCTGAAACTGTACTTATTTGGCTCGGCTAGCCAATTAGTTTAAGAAATCTGTTGTCTCCGTTCTCAAACTACTGTCTCCTGTTGGGGTCAAAGTCACTATGCACACGTTTTACATGGGTTTGGGGGGGGACCCAAACCTAGGTCCTCAAGCCCATGCAGTCAGTACTTTACAGATTTTCCTGGCCCTAATTTTTTCTATTTGTCTATTTTAAATGTTTTCATTTTGTTTCCTGCTCAAGTTAAAGTCAAATCCCACCCACTGCATCTGACTGTTATACCTAGGAAGAACTTTAAGAAAGCCACAGGGACAATGTGCCTCAGGGGATACCCACAGAGATGCTCATGACTCCTAGTAAGCTTGGCTTACTTTTCTAGAAATACAGTTGAGACAGTTATTTGAAAGCAGACTAAGAATATAGAGTACAGCTTGGACAACTCTCGGGTTTTAGATGTCAGGCTATACCCACTCAGGACACCAAACTAAACTATTCAGTTTTTGTTTTGCTTGGCCCTAGTTCAGCTGGAAATAAAGAATGTTAGTTTCAACGTAGCTGTAAATCAGAGCTAATAATACTATACTCAAGGGCTGGCGAGGTGGCTCAGAGGGTAAAGCACTTGCTGCCAAGCCTGAGGATATGAGTTTGATCTCCATGACTCTAGAGGAAGAAGAGCACTAACTCCTGTAAGTCAGCCTCTGACTTCCGTATGTGAGCTTTTACAAGCACACATAATTAATAAATGTTAAAAAATAAAAACAACCCTCAGGAGAATAACGTACTCCAGATTACCTGTCCTGCAGTTGCTCGTCCGTTAGCTGTAGTCTCTGCTTCAAGCTCAGGTACCTGTCTTCTCTCAGAAGCCGTGATCCATCATACAGGCTGAGCTCGCGGTCATGGATTAGTCTGAAGGGGAGAGGGGATGAGGACAAATTAACAACATTATGAGGGGCAAAATCACTCAGCCAATACTTAACTGTGCCTATAATTGTGGGTGGGTGAGCCTAACAGTTTTGTTACATGTACTTTTCACAATGGTAACTTGGTCAGTACCATTCCATGTTATCCTTGGCAGATGTAGTGAACTCTTGTCAACAGAGAAGCTATCCTGAATACCAGAGGTTAATATGAAGGAGAAGAGGCTGGAAGAAGGGAAGGAGGAAATAGGAGACAAAAAGAACCAGGTGAATGAGTGTCTCAGGTCAATACTGGGGCATCCATTCATGGGCAAGCTAGTTATCACACACTCTTGAATCCAATGTAACTTCTTGTGGGAAAGTATCCAAATATTTCTACTGTTGAAACTGCAGGATTTAAAATAACAAAAGCCTCTAAAACAAAATAACTCCACTACAATTTCATGCGGAGTCCTGAAGTAACCTAGCTTCCCATGCAACATAAGACACTCCCATTAGGCACTGCAAAGGTCAAAGACTAATGCAGAAGTTTGGGGCACAGGGAGTCCAGTCTGTATTCAAGTCGAATTTTGCACTAACCTACTGAATAATCAGAGAAGGGAGAACCATTCCACCTCTCTAAATTTTATTAGAAAATTAAGGCAAAACAATTAAGGCCAACCTCATAGATTTAGTGTGAAAATTGAACAGTTAATATAAAATAAGATACTCAACATCATTTCTCTCAGTCTAGACTGTAAGTTAGCTCCTCTGGGCAGTATTTAAAAATGCCCATGTTCAAAACTCTGGCCTGGATTAAGAACTCCAAGAATTGGTGGGGATGAAGGCCAGACATTACTGCGGAACAATCTTTGTACACTGTAAATATGTATTACTCTCATTGGTTAATACAGAGCTGACTGGTCTATAGCTGAGCAGAAGAGATTAGGAGGGCAAGCCAGACTAGAAGGATGCTGGAAAGAAGGGTGAAGTCAGAGGAGTAGCCAGCCAGGTGTAGAGTAAGGAAGACATGCCAGAGAGGTAAATACCACAAGCCTTGACACAGCACATAGATTGATACAAATGGGTTAAAATGTAAGAGCTAGTTAGTAATAAGCCTGAGCTATCCAACAAGCATTCATAATTAAGTATCCATGTCAGTTTTTTGGAAACCAGGGCAGGAAAGCAAAGTCGGCCATATTTTTAAAGTTCCATCCTGCAAGGCACAGTGCAGGCATGCTGCACTCTTTTGTACTTGGTCGGATATCTGAGAGACAGTCAACAAGAGGGGACAGAGTGTTTTCTTATTTTGTATTCACATTTCTATGTTTAGCAGAAGAAAAATAAATTGCAAGTCTATGAAATGTTTGCGGTAAATCACTAAAACTTCGTGATTACTATTTTTAAACCCACAGAAACTGAATCAAGATTAATAAAACACATTTGGAATCTCATTTCACTTAGAATCTGCAGCTTGTCAGCGATAAAAACTGTGGTTAGCTAGTTGAAGAAATAGCTCATTTCATTTATTTGACACTTCCCAGTAAGTCAGATTAAAAGTCATGCTGCAGAAAAGGAATGAACAGCATCTAACCTTTTAAATGACATAGGCTATGAATATTTTCCACAGAAATTACACACAGAGAATATTCCAACATTAGATTCTAGGATTCTAGAATTCTTGAAATTTGTGGACAACTTTTTCACATTCAAAACAAAAAAAAATGATAGTTACAGAAATGTTCATATCCACGCCAAGTGAGTGAAATAAGAAAATAAATATAAATTTAATATTAAACCTTTGTCTCAGAAGTTAAAAAAAAATCCTACAAGCTCAGACTCCAGAAAAGGTCTGGGATGATTTCTAAGCAGTACAGTTAGGACAAAAATCACAGCTGCTTCAGCTGTGTGGCTTGATGCTCATATTAACCCATGTGTAGAAGTAAGCCTTTTGAAACCACTGCCTATGGGCTTTCTTCCTTAGGCTCTTAGACAGCAAATCTGGCTGCCTTATAATCATGAGTTTATAACAAAAATATTAATGATGCTTTATTCAACTTGAGTACAGAATTGTAAGTTCCTCAGGATCTGCATAACCCAGTGTAGGTTGGCACAGAGATCGATTGTGACACAAACCTTTGCAATACAGCTAGCGTGCCAGCGTTGACCCGGTGAATGCCATCCAACAGGACCAGCTTGCCTTCCCGAGCAGCATTCACAAGGGGTGAGGATCTCCAGGCAGTGTCACCGTTGGGGAGTGTGTACCGCTGCTGTAGCAGGTCACGTGCTGTCATATCCTAAAGCCAGTCACCACACACACGGCAAAGAACACACAGAGTTGGTGTTACAGACACAGGTGATGCTTAGCCTTACAGACACATGTGATGCTTACTTAGCCTTACAGACACACGCGATGCTTAGCCTTACAGACACGTGAAAACATTCTTAAACATAACATTTGAATCCAGCAACCCCACAACCTTAAAAGGTTGTTTCTGATAAGATGTCAATACTTGGCTTTATTCTTTGTGGTGATCTGAATGAGAACGGACGCCATAGGTTCATATATTTGAATGCTTGGTCCCCAGTTGGCAGCACTGTTTGGGAAGGATTGGGAGATGTGGCCATGTTGAAGGAGTTGTGTTGCAGGGAGTGAGCATGGAGGTTTCAAAAGTCACTCCCAGTTATTTCTCTCTCTCTTATCTGTGGATGAGATGCAAGCTCTCAGCTACTGCCCCAGCACTAAGCCTGCTGCCAATCTCCCCACCACGATGGTCATGGGCTCACCCTCTGAAGCTGCAAGAAAGTCCCCAATTAAATGTTTGTTTGTTTTTTTTTAAATAAGATGCCTTGGTTATGGCATTTTGTTAGGGCAATAGAAAAGTAACTAAGACACAGTTTAATAGTGTCTTCTCTTCTTTGATAAAATACAATATAATAAGATAAAACAAACCCATCACATTCAGACTGGGCAAGGCAACCCAAGAACCCCAAGTGCAAGAATTAGAGACACTTGTTCATACACTCAGGAGTCCCATAAAAATACCAAGCTGAAAGCTATAAGACACTCAGAGGACCAGACCTGCTCTGAGTTCATATGAGCCCTGTTTTCTTGGTGCCATCCATCCCCTCTGACTCTTACACACGTTCCCTCCTCCTCTGAGAGGTTCCCTGAGCTCTGAGGGGGTAATAGTGTTTAATTGTACTAGAAATTTAAATTTTATACAAGTTGTGTGGGTAGTATCGCTTCATAGCTGTCAATGGCAGCTAACAACAGCCAAGACTAAATGTATCTATATCATCAATGAGAAGGAATATGGGGGCGCTCTCCCCCAGGGGCTGTGCTACTGAGTCCTAAGTTGTTCTTCTGCAGGAAAAATTAGGCATAAATCAAGTCTGTCAAGTAGATCATTTTCGTAATAAAATTTTAAAAATCAAACATATGAGCATATATAACATAACATGCATACAATCATTTAAATTTTAGTATTAGAACAAATTAACTTAAAATTCTCAACATTAATTATTCCAGACAAAATATTCACTACAGAGTCACATCACATACTGTCCCAGAGGCACAAAATAAGCACATACCTTAGCACAGGGCTTCAAACCTATGCTATATTCCAGAAATAGCTGGAGAAATTAATAAGCTTAGGTTCCATCTCCTGAAGAGTCAGACTGAGTAGATCTAACCTCCCAGCTCTATTAATATTGCATTTGTAGCTCTGCTATGCCTCTGAGGCAACACTCTTTTTATAAGAAATGAAGTTAATGTGAACCTGTGTTTCATTTATTTACGCCCGTCCTTATGCTAATAGAACTTATGAGGTTGTACGAGGACACACGCGATGCATAACGGAATGGCATGAACTAAAGGCGAGGAGACAGAGGAGTGGGCTGCCCTTCTTTAAGCACTCTACGCCAGCTCTCCGAGTAGAGGCTTATCCCACACGCAGGAAGACGCAGAAGCTTGCTGGCATGATCCCAGCACGGCTGCGGCTGTGAGAGCCTGTTGAAAATGGACGACAACCAAACAACAACAAACCCCACTGCTGCTGGAACTCAGAGGAGTGGAAGCTGGACGGAGGCAGGCAGACACATTTGCAAAAGATGTGAATGGGCACCGCGTGAAAGTCCTGGGTCCGCAATGAAAACTGGTAATGCGTGGGCCCGCTTCAGCTCTAATCTTGTTTTTGTCCCAAAAATGAGACGAGGAATGCCCTGCCGCTGGCTTAAGAAGCTCAGGGTTTTGTTAGTGTATATGTTGGCAGTAGAGGTAATTCTTTATTCTCAAACCAGCAACTCTGCGCATGATATCAAAACATCCCATATGGTCCTCACCCCATACACTTTACTATCAAGCTTCTTCACATGGTTTACAGCAGCCGCATCACTGACACTCACCTGTTTGTTCTCTTAAAAAAATAACTATTCATTTCTGTATTTTATGTTTATGGATGGTTTGTCTGCATATATCTACACACCATAAGAGAGTACCAGATCCCATTATAGATAATTGTGAGCCACCATGTGGGTGTTGAGGATCAAGTCTCTGCAACACGTGCTATTAACTGCTGAGTCATCTGTGCAGTCCCTCAACTGTTTTTATGTATGGTGTTTTTGGCTTTTAATTATCTGAAATTGTTTTCATATTTTTATTCAAAATATAGATATGCATAATTGGGAATTCATATGTACATGTGTATACATATATGTTTTTTTTCTTATTCTTCCTACCTATATGCATGCTGGCAAACTGAAAAGTGAAGACTTTTTTAAGCTTACTTTTTATGGACATCTTGGAAGCACATTAATAAAATTATAAGAACAATGAATGTCCTCATTTTTGTATATACTTTCTCGTTCCTAAAACCTCTGAACTTCTGAGAATAAAAAAAGCCCTAACGATATCATAGAGCTCAACCATTTCCTATTCTGTATTTCCTCAAAAACTTTAAAGCAGGACATAAAATCTAGTGCACTAAAAGCGTCTAACTTAAACACAGCTCCTCCTTTTAGATGTCATGAACACCCCCACACATCTCCTAAGGTCCTGTATCCTATTAAACAGTGCTATCTGAAGCAAAGAAAGCCCATGAAAATGGAACCATATTAATAAGCATCACTGCCATTTCATGTATCTGAGAATATAGATTTGAACTTTAAAGCAACAAAGTTGCTCTGGTGTCTTCAGAATGTTTGCACAGTCTTAGCTAATTTTTCCAACATGCTTTTAAGAGCCCCAGACACAAACCATTATCCCAATAAGAAAACCATGGCTGTTTACCCAGCAGCTGGAATTGGATTAGAATGAGCTTCAACTTAGAATGTCATCAAAGAAAACCAACAAACTGACAGTGTGTTGTTAGTGTATAAAAGAAAGTTAACCGTCTCTCTTTGAATATAAACACTAACACCAAAGCTATAATTTTATACTATAATGCATATGCAATTTTTTTGGCAAAGAACTAAAGTGGCATTGGCAAAAGTAGGGCACTGTAGTACATACAGAATAGGCTCTCAGTCAGGTTTAAAACAGCACACCTTTAAGGGGAGGGGCGGACAACAGGGTCTCACTAGTCAGTGGACTGGGAACTCAATTATGTAGATCAGATTAGCCTAGAACTCAGATCAGAGATCCACCTGCCTCTGCCTCTCAAGTGCTGGGATTAATATATGCCATATTCTTCCCACAAATATGAACTCGGAAAGCTGACAGAAGGCACTTAAATTGACTTTCAAAGATTTGCTAACATACTAAGGATTATAAAACTAAGAAACAAAATGGGAAGCATACAAAATATATTGTAAGAACATTTACAATTTGCATGTAAACTGTAATTCCAACATAAAGGCTGTCACAAGATGTGTGGTGACACACGGACGCATGCCCATGATTGCAGGGTACCCAGAGTTGACACCTGACTGGGGACATGAGACAATGCTGTGGGGGAGGGGGAAGGCACTTCACTGCAAAGGCAGCAATACATTTCAGGGGAGGAGATTCCACAGTAAGAGCTGGCCTCCTTGACAATCCATGGGCAGATTTCAGAGGGAAGAGCTGCCAACTACACAAGTCCAAGGCTCACTTTACAAACCAAACCGTCAATTTAAAAGTCACAAAGTAGCCGGGCGGTGGTGGCGCACGCCTTTAATCCCAGCACTCGGGAGGCAGAGGCAGGTGGATCTCTGTGAGTTCGAGGCCAGCCTGGTCTACAAGAGCTAGTGCCAGGACAGGCTCCAAAGCTACAGAGAAACCCTGTCTCGGAAAAACTAAAAAAAAAAAAAAAAGTCACAAAGTAGTGTCTGATGTTAACTATGCCACAAAAAATAAATTACTTAAGTTTTTAAAAATGGCCTTAGTCATATCTACTTGCCAGTGCTACTGCAAAATCTCTTTAAAGATACACATAGAAATAAAGCCATCTAGTTAGGGGCTGGAAAGACAGCTCAGTAACTAAGAACACTCTAGGTTCTCCCAGGGAACTGAGGTTCGGATCTCATAGTGGCTCACAACCCCCTGTAACTCCAGTTCCAGAGGACCTTATGCTGTGCCGAGCTGCTATGGGCAACAGGCAAGCACATGGTACACTCACTGATATGAAGGCAAACACTCACGCACATAAAATAAAAAACACATAAGTCTTTTTTTAAATGTCCTAAAGTAAGAATATCTCTAGGTGGATATAATTCTTTATCCACTTAAAATATTAACACGGGGCATTTGTTATTTCTTATTTTGGTAAGTATTTTGATAAATGCATACTACCAACTATTTTGGTTTTTAAAAGAAACTTGCCAGAATTATGTAAGCTTTCTAAGTCTACCAAACATATAGATATAAAGACAAAGCTATATAGATTAGAGACAGATATAGATAAGAGATAGCTATAAATACTGATATATAGTTGTAGATATAAATATAGACATAGATATCCTAGCAGCCATATAAACACTAAGAACCTCTGGGATTTCAGTGAATAAAGGAATACATCAAGATTAGTTGATAAAAAAAGCATCCAACTTTAAAATTGGGATTATGTCCATGTCAATGAAAGAAGACCACACAAGGATTGCATAAACACAGCATATAATAAACAACCCTGTTTACAGAACCTAAGCAAGCGCAATGGTTAGAATACAGGGTGTGTCAACAAGTTTTCCATCTATTATAAAGTTCTGATAAACTTCCCTATGCTTCTTTTCCCCTCAAGTTCTTTTAAAGAACTTCTCATTTTCACATAGAAACAAATATTTACTTTTATGTGCATGATGAGATGCTGGCTCACAACCATGACTGTTTTGGCAACTTCTCTGTGGACAGCCACTGATTTTTCAAACACACACCTCTATCCATGGAAACCACTAGGGTCTATTAGATGATCTGCCCTAGTTACAAACTCACTTTGTAAACACAAAACAAAGTTCTCAGGCTGGTAACATGGCTCTATGGGCAAGAGTAGCCACTGCATAAGTCTGTCAAACTGAGTTCAATACCTAGAAACTGGAAAAAGAAAATTGGTTCTCTCTCTTTTTCTCTCACTCACACACACACATTCCCCTTCCTCCCCCTTCTCCACCTTCCTCCCTTTCTGTTATACACACACACACCATAAATTAAATTTCTCTGGCTACCGCTAATCAAGTCAGCTATCTTATTAATGATGAATTTAATAAATCCATTATTATTAATTTTATAAATCCATCTTATTAATGAAGGATTTAATAATTTAATAAATTCATGATAGAATCAACTAAAGGAAATGTTACTAAAGCTTCAAACTAAAATAGACAAGGTCAGAGTGGGTGCAAATAATTTAACAAATTAAATGAAAATATCCAGTCAAACTATCTCCTGATATCCTTTCCATACTACGGGCTAGAAAGTCTTTCTTAAAGCCTTTGCAGCTAGTGTTAGTGAGTGAGCCATGCTCGACCAAACAAGGAAGGTGTAGCAAACAGGAAGACAGCTTCTCTTCCAAGGGCAGCTGTCATTGAAACGTTCCTGGATCTGTCATTCTAGACTGGGCAAACTCTGTCTTTCCCCAGACTGTAACCCAGTTAACACCATGTAATAAATCTCTCCTAGTATTAGCCTAAATGAATATTGTTGTCCACAAAACCCCCCCAACTTAAGGATGACATTAAAGAATAAAACCAATTATTAAACAACCAGACTTTACCCCAACTACAAACTCTACAGAGGGGCAGGTAAGAATGCACCAGCAAATTCTAGATAAAGCATCTGTACCTACTATCTTATAGGAGATTAATTTCCAAAATCAAATACTAAACAAGATCAATGCTTATACAGGTATGTGATTACCTGTTTGATATTCAGCAAAGACATCTAGATTGTGTCATTTGATCAAACCCAACATCATCCATATCCCTGCTAGTCTGCAGTGTGAAAAGCGGCACTGGAGGGAGGGTGATTTTCAATTATGCTATTTCGGTAGGGCTTAAATCTAATTTTGTAGCTTCCTTATTATTGGGGATATAAAATACTCCTAGAACCAAATGGGACTATGCCTGGCACCTGACAGAGTTTAAAATAGCCGAATATGAATCAACTATAGAAACAACATACAGATATTATGATATGAATACATTACAATGTTGTTCAAGTCCAGGCATGTGTTCTGAGACTTGGGACCTTTAGCAATTTCATTATACAAATGTCATTAAGCATGCTTACACAAACTTGGATCAGATAGCTAATCACACAACTAGGCTGTATGTGATTGTATACATGGTACACCTACTCCTAGGGCATGATGTTCAAAACGACATGAAATGAACAGCCATTTGTTATAAAAAAAAATTATGGACATATTGTTTGCTCTGTATTTTGAATGACCAGAAGCATAAACAGTATGATTACACCAGCTCTACAATGAACACATGTTGCTATGACGTCATGAGAGCAACGATGTCACCAGGCAATAGAAGTTTAGTTCAGCATCTTATGATACCATATGATATTGATGAAACAGGGGTGGTCTGGGCTAGCTGATCACTTAAAAGTAATCAAAACTTTTCATTTATTCATTCATTCAAAGCCACGTATATAACAGGTTGAAAGTGTACCTGCCGGTCACTGTTGTAGGTGCCAAGAGCACAGCAGTTACAAAGATAAGCACGCAGCTCAGTTTCCAGGGGCACAGGGTAAAAATAGACAAGAGAAGGGAGGGAGGGAGAGACCCAGATGCGAGGACACCACACAACGGTCAGTGCCACACAAGCAAAGGCGACATGACAGCCAATGCACTGGTGACTCATGGCCACTTCTCTAAGGGCATTCACACTGAATCTGACTGACAAGAGAAAGCACACATCCGAGGGAGGGCATTTCAGGACAAGGGAGCAGCACAGGCTGTGAAAAGGGCCTGGACGCAGGGAAGAGCCAGACAAATCTAGGCAGCCAGTGAGACTGGAGCGTAATGAGCAGAGGGCACATCCGGAAAAAGGCTGCAGAGGCCGCTGAGGGTCGGGCCGCACAGAGCCCTGGTTCTCAACCCCGGCTGCTGCTAGAATTTAAAACATTCAAGTTGGGCTTCACCTCACACCACTTACTTTGGTCTCTCTGATGGCATGTTCTGAACTGGGAAGTTCTGAAAGACCCTTAAGTGGTTCCAATAGGCAGCCTCACTGAAGGGAGCTCATGAGCCGAAGTCCTCCTATTCTAACACAATGGCAACATTTTAAGTTTTAAGCAGGGAAATGACAAAGTCTGATTTACATTCTCCCAGGTGAATGGTTGTGGAGTGCAATGCATTCGACTTAGATATCTACATATGATCAAGTGATATAAATGACACACTTTTCAAAATTAAATTCCATCTGCCACATGCATTTTGCATCAAAGCTTCATGGATCCAGCGCTGGGGGTTAGCATCACAGGCAAGGCTGGGTCTGCAGTGGATTCTGAACACAGCAAAGGATGAAGACTGATCCCTGGCACTGGCAGCACAGGGAGACAGGAAATCTAAGACGTGTGCCACGGCTTCAGTACTTGACAACTTTTCTTTGCTGGCTTAATGGATCCCTTTGGACACCATCTTCACCAAACAAAACCTGCTGTCCCCGAATTTCCCCTCCACAGGAGACTCTGCAGGAAGCTGAACATCTGTTTACCGGGTTGGAAACTGGAGCACACTGACGGATTCAAGGAGTTGCTTAGGAGAAAAGTGGGGACTCTGCCTGAGATTTGAAAACTGAGCTGGATGCACTAGCAGGGCACGTTTTGCAAGCTGCCCATCTTCCCACCAATCAGCATCACAGGCATTTATTCCCCTGTGCCGAGAGAGGCTGACTGTCACTCATGAAAGTCACCAGGAAAGAGCACAGGAGAGCAAGGAACAAGAGATTCACAAAACAGAAAAGCAGGACAATATGAAAGCCCTTATCAATTATTACTTCAAATGTAAATGGTCTAAATTCTTCAGATAACATAGCTTTGCTAAACGAGCAAACAAAAATAAGCCACTCTGTATTCCAGTTAAAGAGATCACATCAGCTATAAGGATTTACACAGTCTAAAGGTGAAATAACAGAAAATTTTGACAAATTTTAAATGCCAACCAAAGACAGCAGGAAAGTCTATATATTAAAATTATGAGATTTAAGTCTAAAATTCACAAGTCAAGAGACAGAGAAACCCTGTCTCGAAAAACCAAAGAAAGAGAGATTATATAATGATAAAGGAGTCAAGTCAATTTATCAAGCAAATCTAACTATTGTAAAATATGTAAATCTATCATTTAAACACTGAAATTCATGAGGCAATTAATTAGTAACAAATCTGAAAGGTGAAAAAGTGACATTACAGTATTAAAGGGATTTCAGTAATCCACTTTTTAAGATGAACAGGAAGCGGCTGGAGACTTGAGTCAGCAGTAAGAGAACTGGTTGCTCTTGAGAGGATGCAGATCGATTCCCAGCACCAATGTGCCAACTGAGAAGCATCTGTAACTCCAGTTTCAGAGACCCAGTGCCCTCCCTGGCCTCTGTGGGCACCAGTCACAATGTGGTGCACAGGCACAGACATTAAATAAGTAGATCTTTGAATAAAATAAATAGAAACTTTGCTCATAGTTTCCCAAGCTCCAGTGGACGGTCCCACACGCATGCACATATGTGTAACTCTAACTGGACTTAATGAGTTAGACATAAAGTTGAGAAAAGGTATGTTCCACAGAATATGGGGGATATTGAGGGGATAGAGAGAGGTAGGAATCATCATAGTTTGTTGTGCACATGTGTGAATTTTTAAAAATAAAGAAAAATTTTATAAAACAAAAATGGATAGTCATATAGATAGAAAATCATTGTGAAAACAACATCCTTGAACTAAACAGAATACACAGACCTAACAGATGTGCATAGATTTTAAGTACAACAGCAACAGAATGCACATTCCTTTCAACCACATATGGCCATTCCCTAGACGGGTCATATATTAACTACACTCTAAAAACAAGCATCACAAAATTTAAGAAGACTGAAATTGGGGCTGGAGAGATGGCTCTATGGTTAATAGCACTGACAGGCTATTAACCTGGCAAAGATGTATCAGCTGTTTAGAGGCTAGACTCACTTGCTAACCCCTGGGTTTAGTTCCTAGGATCCACATAGGACCTGAAACTCTAGCTTCAGGGGATGTGACACACTCTATGGGCACAAAGAGACACACACACACAAATGTAAAAAGAATTAAAGATTTAAATCATACTTTCTGACTATAATAATATACTAGCGATCAATAATAAGAGAACTATCAGAAATTATAGCACAGTCATGGTGGCTTGGAGGGATGGTCTGGTGGTTAAGAACACTGGATGCTGTTCCAGAGGACCTGAGTTTGATTCTCAGAATCAACATGGTAGTTCACAACTGGCTATAGCTCCAGTTCCAGGGAATCTGACACCCTCTTCTGGATTCTATGGACACCAGGTATAGACAAAATGCACAGACATACATGCAGACACAATACCCATACACACAAAACAATAAAATTTAAATTTATAAAATATGATTGTGAATAGCCAGTACATCTAGGAATTAAAGGAAATTTTTAAAAAATACCCCAAGACAAACAGAAATGGAGACAAAAGACGCTAAAACTTCCAAGCTGCATCAAAGCCATCCTAAGAGGGGAAAAGTAGCAACAGACATGTTGGGGAGTCCGGGGGGACATGAAGTGGGAAGCGGAGGTGGATATGATCATATTCTATTATATACATGTATGAAACTTATAAAGAACAACTTCTACAGCAGAAGAAGTAAAAGGATCTCAGAGAATCAATGATGAACTCAGGGAAGCAGAAAGCAGGGACTACCTGCACAATTAGTGAGAGAAAGGACATTTTAAGGCTCATGGAAAGAATAAATGAGAGTAGAAAACAACACTAACATATGTGTGTGAAGTTCTGTAGAGTCAAAAATTTTTACCTGGATCGAGAGAGAGAGAGAGAGAGAGAGAGAGAGAGAGAGAGAGAGAGAGAGAGAGAATATTATAAACAACAGATATTTAAAAAAAACAATCAGGAGACTATCATGGATATTTTCATACTCCACCTCCCATAATTGTATAGATTAGAAAAAAATTAATTCTGAAACTATACAGCCATCCATGAAACAGAAACCATGACAACAACCAATAATTAGTTACCAAGGCCTTACTAGTAGAGAAAAGCTAAGGATCTAATGCCTTACTAGTAAATACTTCCAAACCCTTTAAATACTATAAATTACTATAAAATACTTCTGAAGACCAGAGTGTAGTTCCAATTTTACTTTATAAGGCCAGCATTTCCCTGACACCACAGGCAGAAAAAGCAATAAAATAATTGAGATTTACAGGCCAATGATCCTGATTGCTGTGAAGGCAAACAGCTTTAATAAAACATTAGCACACTAACAGTAATGTGACATTGTATGGTAAGAAACAAGGTATTTAAGAATGGGCTATTGAAGACTCAATATACGCAATCAATAAAAGTGACACAGTCTATTGGTAAAAATATTAAAATCACATGATTATCTCAATACACATTGAAAAGCATGGAACAAAATCTTTATTCTTTCATGACACAGAATTACATCTAACATGCTCAATGGTGAAAAGCTAAATGCTATTCCTCTGTATTGGGCAAGAATAATATATAGACATCTATATCTAAGGAAGTGCAATAGTCTGCTTCTAGATGACATGACTATATACAGAAAACCAAGATTTCATCCCCTTAAATTATTAGAACAAAAAATCACAGAGCTGCAGGATACAAAACCTATACACAAACCCAGCACTTCAGTTTATCAGCATCAAACTATCTGTAACTGTATCACCTATAATGACAGCTCAAAGGATAGTAAGAATAAATTTAAAGAAGGCAAAAGATTAATAAACTGAAAGCTACGAAACAGTCATGAAATAAATTAGAGACACAAATAAATGAAAAAATAAGTTCACAGATTACAATTAAAAAGTCCAAGCTAATCAAAGTAACCTATAGAGTCAATGCAATTACTAAAAAAAAAAATTCCCGTGATCTTTTTTACAAAATAAGAAAACAGTCCTCTTAGTCACATTAAATCAGAAAAGACTGAAGTAGTCAAAGCAATCTTGAGTGAAACCAATAAAGCTCAACAAGCACACTATCGGATTTCAAAATACAGCACATGGCTACAAGAACCAAGACAACATGGTACTGCAGCAAAATAAAGGCCTATGGACCCAGACATCTAAAGATTAATAAACTTAAAAACAGAGCTATTTGTGGCCACTTAGTCTTCAACAAAGATGCCAAGAACTGCAATGGTAACAATTTTTTCCATGGAGTCCTGAGGAAATCAAGGATCCACATGCAGGAGGGGGTGCTATGCCTTTATAAAAGAGCACACGGAAAACAAAAATGAACTGAGCCATGCATGGAAGAAATGAATGGGCTGTGATGTTGACGGAAGGAAGCATGAGCAAACCCCTTACGCTCGCCTAGGCGAGGAATGTGGGGTTTGGTTTTTGTTTTGTTTTTTAACACGACACCAAAAGCAAGAGCAACTAAAGTTAAGTTAGATAAATGGAATTACACTAAACCAAAAAATTCTGTCTCATAAGAGGGACAATAGATCCAAGAGACAACCTATCAAAGGGAGGAAATATTTGGAAACTATCTTAATAAGGGTTTAAATGTCAAAATTTATAAGAAATTAAAACCAATACCAGCAGAACGTAAGAAATATAAGAAAATAGGCAAAAGATATTAACAGTACTTCCTCAAAAGAGGATAGACATTGGTCTAGGAGTAAAGTTCAACGGTCAACATCATACACCATGAAGAAAATGCAAATCAAAGCCCCAATAAAACACTGTGCAGTTTTATGAATGACATATAAAAGAGAGAAGGAAAGAGAGAATGGAGGGGGGACAATGGGAGAGAGAGAGAAATACATTGAGAACAGGGAGGGAAAAGAGTCTTGCACAGGGTACTCGGAAGTTAATTAATACAGTCACTATAAAAAGATGGGCATTCCTCAAAAGGATAAAAATAGAATTACCACATGATTCAGCAGTCCCACTTCCGGATATGCACTCAAAGGAAGTGAAATCAACAACTCAAAATAACTTCTACGCCCCATAACCACGACAGTCTTATTTAGAATAGTCAGGACCCACAGAGATGAATGAGGGAGATGCAGCATATACACCACGATAGTGTGGAGCCTTCTTAGAGAAGAGACTTCTGTCAGCTGCAACTGCAGGGATGAAGGGAGAGGGTTTGCTTAAGTAAAACAGCCAATCACAGAAACAAACTCAGAAAGGGCTGGGGAGATGGCTGAGTAACAAGAGCATCCTCTGCTCTTCCAGAGGACAGGGGTTCAATTCCCAGACTCACAGCATGGCTCACAGTGGCTCTAATAGCCTCTTCTGGTCTCTACAGAGACCAGGCAAATACAGAGTACACAGGCATACATACAAACCACCACACAAATAAAGAATGAGGAAATACCTTTAAAAGAACACACAGATACACTATAATAAGTGGAAAATAAAAACATCAAGAGTTTAATAGTTGTTGCTAAGGTCTGAGAGGAAATGAGAAGTGTCGGCTGGAGGGCACAAAGTCTTAGCTGGGTAAGACAAACACGTTCTGGAGATCTAAGGTACAGTATGTGATGGAAGACAATCCCATTTTACTGCAGACTTTAGAATTTCTGAGAGTAAACCATGTGTTTCCACCACCCAAGACACACAGCTATGTGAGGTGACACGTTAGCTAGCCTGACTGTGGTAATCATTCCACAATGCATACATATATTAAAATCTTACAGTACACAATATAAATTCATGCATTTTAATGTCAATTAAATCTCAAGATAGAGAAAACAAAAATTAAGCAAAATCACTAAACATATAAATAAGTAGACTTAATTATTTAGAAGTGGTTCATATATATAAAATTTTACTATCAAATTAGTATCTTTGAAGGAAAATACAAAGCTTGCTGCCTCTTTTTTTAATGTGTATAGGTGTTTTGCCTATATGTAAGTCTATACACTACATGCAAGCCTGGTGTCCATGGAGGCCAGATGAGGGCATCAGTCCCACAGAACAGGGGTTTGAAAACAGGGGATTAGAGAGGGTTGAGAGCTACTATGTGAGTTTTGGGAATTGAACTCAAGTCTTCTGGAAGAGCAACAGTGTTCTTAACTGCAAAACGATCTCCCAGCCTCAAATCTGTGATTCTTAAATAATAGTTTTTAAAAATGTATGTGCTTGTATGTACTTATGTATGTTTCTGTGCATCACATGTGTGCAAGAGTCCACAGAGGCCAGAGGGCATCAGATCCCCCTGGAGATGGAATTACAGGTAGTTAGAAGCTGAGTGATTTGGGTGCTAAGGACCAAACCCAGGTACTCTGTAAGAGGAGTAGGCACACTTAACCATGTTTCCAGCCTCTCAATTTTAATGAATTCAGCCTCTGAATTTTAATGAAAATATTATACAACACAAGCCTGTTAACTCAACATTAACTTTTCTAACATATTCTAAAGGTTCAATTTTAAGGTACATCTTTCACCTCTAGAAAACACAATATGTTAAAAATATGCTTAAAAGATGATGAAGTTATATCATTTGATATCCTGCCCTTTTAATACACCTTTATAAGTACATAGTACCATATAAATACATATATCATATATAATATGATATATACTGCTATATATCATATAATATCATACATGCTAAATGATCCAAGTGGTTGAAGTGAAACATGTCATTACACTCAATTTTTGAGACTAGCTCTTTCAAGGTGAGAACCCAAGATATCACACAACATCTTAAAAAATAAAAAAATAAGGCACTCTTAAAATGAATTTTATTTGAAAATTATCATCAATTTATGGAAATTATATTCCTTTATTCTATTTCTGTTTATTAAAAGTACAAAACTAGAATATCCTGAAAACCCAGGTGTGCATGTGGTACACGACAACAGCACCCTAAAGCAAGCAGGCCAGCCTGGAGACCACTCCTAATCAAAGGCATGGAACTTGGGGGTCTTGTCCAGGCATCTCTTACCTCAGGGAGCCTGGCTGCTGCCTATTTCTTTTAGAGGAAGATGCACAATCTAGAGGGAAGAAAATGGCTTATGAATTAATCATCTGAAAGACAAGAAATTGCACTTTACTGGCCTACTTCTGAATAACTAGTAGGCTAACTTCTGGTAAATAACCTCTATCACTTAAAAGAAATTACTAAAATAATATTAAATCTCGCAAAACTACTGTTGAAAAACATAAAAGAAAATTGTAATATCTGGACTGAAATTACTCTATCTCAAAATTGAATGGCTTGCTTTATCCTAACATGCTAGTTCCCAGAAGTCAGCTTACCAAAATCATTCTGCTTTTCTCATTAGGAAACACTGTCAGTGGAGAAATTCTTCAGCATGTTTGATGAGAAGAATGATAATAACAACTGAATAAGTACACTGGTCTACCTGATAAGCCAAAACAGATGCTCTTTTACTTAAAACACGTTTAGATTTCCTCACTTTTAGGAGGAAATATTAAGACTGTCACCCACAGTTTTGTGGTCTAGTCCACTGACTCTTAATTCTGCCCAACCAAATACCCTCATGTTATAACAATATTCTATACCACCTGCTTTTTAACTTTTCAAAAGGCCAGACTGCAATGAGTTTACACATATAATTTCAAAGGAAAAAAATCAAAACAATGGCTAAACTTTTTAGCAGGAAAAAAGTTTATATACATCCTTCCACAAATTTATGGATATAACTATATCCCCAAAACATGATACAGTCAGATCCTTAGAGCTAAGTGCAGAACTACTGCACATATGGAAACTATAAAGACCAATACATGTGTGCTATGCTTTTAAGTCAAATATTTGGAATGGCAACAGTCTCAGTGATGTGTCATCTTCCAAAATGGTCAATCCGTGTAGAGGTTTGGATGAAAACGCCACCCCCTCCCCATCGGTGCATATATTCGAATGCTTAGTCACCAAGTGAAACTGTCTGAAAGGAATTAGGAGGATTAGGAGGTGTGACCTTGCTGGTATGTGTGATCTTGTTGGAGGACATATGTCACTGGAGATGAGTTATGAGGATTCCAAAGCCCACATCAAACTCAGTTTCTTTCTCTGCCTGTTCAGTATATTAAGCTCTCAGCTACTTCTCCAACCCTACAGCTGCCTGCTTCCAGCCATCATAATAGACAACCTCTGAAGCTGTAAGCAAGTTGCCTTGGTCACGGTGTATCTTTACAGCAATAGCCCATAACTAAGACAATATGTATGAGTAGTCAAAGTGTCCTAGTTTCATTTCTAACTGACCATGACCAAAACCAGCTTGGGGAGGAAAGGGTTTATTTCATCTTACACATCTCAGGTCACGGGCCAACACTGCCGTCAGGACAGGAATTAAAGCAAGGGGCAGCATCACACAGAGTAGACTAGACCTTCCCACATCAATCATTAACCAAGAAAGTGGCCCCAAGACCAGCACACAGCCCAGTTTGATGGAGGCTTTTCTCAACTGAGGTTCCCTCTTCCCAGATGATTGACTTTAGCTTGTGTCAAACTGACAAGGAGTCAATCAGCACACAGTTATTCTCCTACTCCCAATGATAGCCATGTCTTAAACTCGAGAGCCTAGGAATGTGCTGCCTTACATCCATCACATAAGGAACTCTGAAGGTTGGATACAATGAGGGACAATCTGGGTCAATCCTATCTTATAACATGTCTTAAAAATGATTTTCCTCAGCTGTGGACAAGAAAAAGAAACAGCAGGGTAAGAAAATTTCAGTTTCAGAAAAAATAAAAATAAAAACAGAAGTTGAACTTTTTCAAAAAGTAGTTCAATTTCCCCACAACTTAAAACATAATAAAGATTTTCTAATCAGACTTAAAACACAGATTTGATTAAAATATTGGTAAATCTAATTATTACTTTGTTTTTAACTTTTACATGTTAGAAACAGTAATAAAATCAAATGACAAATTAAGAGAAAATATAAGGAGCCAATATATCTAATATATTAAAAATTCCAAAACTGGGGCTAGAGAGATGGCTCAGCAGCTTCTTCTAGAGGCCCCGGATCCAGTCCCCAGCACTCATACTGTAGCTCACAACCATCTCAACTCCAGCTCCAGCCGATCTGGAGCCCTCACTCGCCTCCAGGGGCACTGAGAGCACATGTGTATTTACATCCATGCAGGCAAAACATTTACACACATAAAAATAAACCAAATGAAAACAATACAAAAATAAACAAAAGTAATGAACAATTAAATTATAAAGAAGATATCAAAATGGCCTTTTTGGTATGTATTTTCATGCTGTTGGAAGTTGCAGGCTAGACCGCTGGAAGTGGGATTGCTAGGTAAACAGATATGCTTTCTTTGGATCTACGTAGTCAACTTGAGCCCAAGAACTGTGTAAGAACTGTGCCACTCCATCAAGATCACTGGACTAGAAACTGTCAGAATGTTCAGTATTGGCCCCCCTGGCAGGAGCGCAGATTAGTACAGATTTAATTTTCTTAGAACTGAAGTTGAATTTTCTCTATTTTTAATGTAAGAGCTTTATTAGTACATACTTAGTTTTTAATCACATCTTTTTTTTGCTTTATTGATATAAATTTAATCTAATCACATCTTATAAACAACTTAATATTCCATACATAGGTTCTAGTTCATTTATGACTGAATTACCTGCAGGTAGGAAAATGGAAAAGGACAATATTAACAAAAAATAAAATAAAATTGCCTTTAGCTTATTGTTTCTACGACAAAAGGGGCAGTACTGTAGAAATGGACAGCTTCACTTTCCGACTTTCCTCTTGAGCAGTCATGAAGGGGACAGAGAGCTGAACAGCCAGTGTGGCTGCTCTTAGTGAAACAGGTTGAGGCCTTAGGAGGAGACAGACAAGGAAAAGACTGCCATGCTAAACAAGAGAATCTTAATATTATCTTGCCAACTTTACAGAGTGGTGAAAAGGTATAAAATAGTATTTATTAGAAGGAGCAAAAATAAGTATTAGAAAGAAAAACTGGGCAAAACCCAGGCTGAAAACTGGAAGTCCTGGGAAGCCTCTGCTGATGAGGAAGGTCTAACCTCACAAGCAGAGCTTCTATGAAAGACGTGGGGACACACTAAGAACAGGAAAAATGTGACAAGGTGCTCAGAAGTTAAAAGCCAAAAACTCCTGGGTTTGTATAAATACAGGCAAAGGTTACAGCATAGCTGGCAGAAGGCATTTAGTAAGCAGAGCAAGTCAACTTAGGCGCAGCAAAAAGGCTTAATAAAGAGTCGATGGTAACCCGAAAATGTTAGCGTGTCTACACAATGACTATTCTCACTCAAAGGTCCACAGATGCGTGTGCCCTTAAAATTCTAATTGATTTTAACTTAGCCTTTAATCCAACTAGCATCTAGAAGGAGGAGATCTCAAATCCGGTCCATCTGGCTGGGAAGGCAAACAATGAGCGCTCACTTCTTCCACGCCATGAACTCACTGCCTCACACTGACAAAGAACCAGAGGAAAAAGAAGCTGCCCTGACACCCACGCCAAAATGATTTAAGATTTTACAGCCTGTGCAAACCATAGTTACATACTACCATAGATGTACTTAAAACCCCATTTTCCTGTGACTTCATATGAAGCTGGTTATAAAGAGTTAAGTCTAAAGTACAGCAAAACTCATGGATTAAGTGCACCTTTGCGCAGATACAAATAACAGGACGTCTGTCTCTAGAGACAGATGGTGAGCCACCACTCGCTCCTACTCAGTTTTCTGCAGTGAGTCAGACCTCCAAAATGTTTCCATTAATTATGAAAACAAATTGATCCTTTATTCTCTTAAATTCAGTCATCAGTCCCAAAAGATCAATGAACTTTATTAAAAATACAAAAGTGAAAAGCAAAATTTTATGCTTGATCTCAAGAGCTTAATTTCTACCTTGAAAATCACTTGATTATCAATTAGCAAAATCCACACAAGTCAGCACAGTGCTCAGTACAGGCTTTGATGCAGGCCACAGAAAGCAAAGAGAAGGAAGGGAGTTCAAAACAGGTTATGATTTTTCCATTTCTCTATTCCTTCCCGAATTCTGTACTTCCAGCAAGTGCTGTGCTCCGTGTGTTTCCTCTGCAGAACGACAAACTAGGATCTGCTCATCTCTAAAACACTCTAGGTAAGACTTTCTAAAGTCAGTGAAGTATGTGCACAGCACAGGCAAAACAGTCTTCAGGGGAACCATATGCCTTCAGTTATGACCACCCATGATTTCCAGAGAGAAAGGACCAATAAAGCATGACTAGATGATGTTCTGCCACAGAAAATAAACGAGACTGGCTCTGTAAGTCAAACATGTCTTAGTCACAGTTTCTACTGCCTGGACACCATGGCCAAAACAAACTTCGGGAGGAAAGGGTTTATTTCATCTTACAGCTTATATCCAGGATCCAGGGAATTTAGGGCAGGAGCTCAAGGTAGGAACATGGATGCAGGACTTGATACAGAAGTCATAGGAGTGTCACTTACTGGCTTGCACCTCATGACTTGCTCAGCCTGCTTTTCTTATAGAATCCAGGACCACCAGTACAGGGATGGCACTGCCCAGAGTGAGCTGGGCCCTCCCACATCTACCATCAATCAAGAAAATGCACCCAGAGACTTGGCCAATCTGGAGGCAGGGCATTTTCTCAATCATATTTCCGTCTGCCAAAATTACTTTAGCTTGTGTCAAGTTGTTATAAAACTAGCAAGTACCACTGACCACTTATCAACTTGATAACAAAGGGAACTCAGCAGTGTTAAACCACAACTTTTACTTTCTTGTTCATCCCCCAAGATCTCACAGTAATATTAATATCACATTATAAGACATCCCAGCTTCTGAAGTCTCACAGTCTTCAGAAATTGAGTCTCCAAAATATCTGCTGTGGGACAACGGTCTTTTATCCTGTCATTTGTACTATTTTTAATAAAACGCTGATTGGCTAGTGGCCAGGCAGGAAGTAAAGACAGGGCAACCAGGTAGGAAGTAGAGGCAGGGCAATGAGAAAAAGGAGAATTCTGGGAAGAGGAAAGATGCAGTTTGCAATCATCACCCAGACACAGAGGAAGCAAGATGAGAACGCCTCACTGATAAAGGTACCAAGCCACCTGGCTAACACAGAAAAGAATTATGGGTTAAGATATAAGATGTAAGAGTTAATAGGAAGCCTGAGCTACTAGACTAACCAGTTTATAATAATGTAGACCTCTGTGTATTTCTTTGGGACTGAACGACTGCAGGACCAGAAGGGACAGAAACCTCAGTTAACTTAGTCTCAAAAAGCCAAAAATTAAAAGTAAAAATAAAAGAAATAGAACTTAAAATAAAGCCACATAAAGATGGAAAATACACAGAGAATCTGGATACTATATATTATTATGTTCTCTTTAAATTGTTTGAATGCTAAGGAAAGAGCAACAGCTCCTAAAAGACATTATAATTATAAATGTTGCTGGATTAATCTTTTAATCCAGTTTGAAAATGCTTTGACTTCAAAATTTAAGTCAAAAGATATATATGTTACTTTGGAGAAGAGGTTTTATTTTTAATTCCACAGGAAATGAGGCTGTGGATTCATTCTAGCTAAGAAAAATCAGGTTTGATCATGGAAGACCCCTGAAGAATCTCTGATAGGAGCAGATGGCCCAGATGATCTAACATTTCAGAGGACCTCTGAGTTCTACATCCAGAACAGCCCCACAACTGCTGGCTGAGATGATCAAAGCTCATAGAATTTTCCAGGCAGGACTTGACTGTAATTGTAAATTTTCTTTAGATCCCTGTAAGATTATCAACGCCCTCAATCAGCAGGAAGTAGCCTGGAAAACTAAGCCTGCATCCCCCCCCCAAAAAAAAAAGGATTATGGATGTTTTTCTTTGTTTAGAGTGTTGGTTACAAGTAGTATGAATAATGGTCAGGAAAAAAGCTAAATAAGGGAGATTCGATTCAGAGTTCTTGTTTTGAAAAAAAAAAAGTGTGTGGGAGGGGGGTGCTGTGGGACAATGGTTTTACCCTGTAAAGATTTGTTTCTTGAACTTGTGTAATAAAATGCTGATTGGCTAGTAGCCAGGCAGGAAGTATAGGTGGGGCGGCCACGTGGGAAATAGAGGCAGGGCAAGGAGAACAGGAGGTTTCTGAGAAGAGGAAAGAGTCCGTCTGCTGTCGTCACCCAGATACAGAGGAAGCAAGATGAAAATGCCTCACTGATAAAAGGTACCAAGCCATATGGCTAACATAGACAAGAATAATGGGCTAATTTAATATGAAGCCTGAGCTAACAGGCCAACCAGTTTATAACTAATGTAGACCTCTGTGTGTTTCTTTGGGACTGAATGGCTGCAGGACTGGGCTGGACAGAAAACTTTGTCAACACAATATCCAAGTCTCTTCTGATGCTAAAAGCCTCTCAAAAAAAAAAAAAATCGAAGTCTTTAAAATACCTACCCCAACATCCACCTCCTCTGTGAACTGCTTGAGCATGTGAAGGCCAAACCTGCAGATTCAAAGCTACGGGATCTCCGTGACACAAGGCTTACTCTAATGCTTGCTCATGCTCTGTGCTTCGCCTGGATATCCAGGAGAAGTCTCAGTGAGGGCCCAGTATTGACAGAGTAGAAGTCAGAGTCCTTGAGCCAGAGTAACGACCCATTGTAAAGAACACTTACAAGTAAAGAAGTATTAACTAAGAGGTATACTGTGTGACTCAGTGGGCCATAGTATAGCTTCCACACTGAAACTCTTTTGTTGTTTATTTTTAGGCTAGACTTTTAAATTTTGTTTTCAGAGGAGATAAGAAGGGCAGAGGGCAGCAGCAAGTGGAGAGATGAGTGGAATTTGGACGCATGATATGAAACCAAAAAGAATTAATTTTAAAAAAAAAAGTTCAGCACTGGACATCTGGGACTCACTCAGGACCCCCTGGACTCCAAAAGGCCCAGAACAGCTCCACTTCTCCAGCTCTAGCATCACAGGCACATAGTTTGTAGGCTCAAGCCAGCTTCACTCCATGGCTGTGGTTGTGAATGGTGATGTCCAATGGTACTAACATCTCTACAATGCTGGGGTATCAGCTGTAGCTGGGATATACCTTCACCAATGACCTCTTCAGGGCTCTCTTCAGGGATTCTAACCTTGCCAACATGCTGCCAAGTCTCAGCCTCTCTCAATAACCCCTTGTTTATCTTGCTGGAAAATTCTTGTTACCAAGTTTGGCTGCAGGTATGAGGTACATACAACCTGGCCCTCTCTAGACCACAGCTTCTGTTGCTGTCACTGGGGACATACTCCTAATTAGTACACTAATTAGGTATCAAATACCAAATGGTCAGCCTGAAAACATACCCAGTAACCGCAGCCTGAAGTTATACTTGGGAATATATGTGTGTCAACATATACATATCTGTGTGTAAAATAATTAGCAAAAAAAAAAAAGAGGTCATGAATTTGAAAAAGAACAAGGAGTGAGAGTTTGGTTTGGATGGGGAGAAAGAAAGTGGAAAATGATGTAATTGTATTATAATCTCAAAAAATAAAAATAAAACTTTAAAAAGAGAAAATATTTTTCTTCCTAAGAATATCTTGTGGCACTTGGGAAGGTAAATTGTTCTAATATTTGTAATCATGAATCACAAAGTCTATCAATTTGCAGTTTTCCCTTGGCACTTGGTAGAGGATCTTTCTGTCATAAATTATTTAGAAGGATGATGGAGACAGGGTGGTGAGATGATAAAGCGTCATTCTCAAATTATCCCTATGATGAGCTGTGAATGACTGGGGCCAGATGAGCACACACATCCTGAAGCGGCTCTCACCGTGACCCTGATTTAAAGCTCTTCCCTTACCTCATATTCTTCACTTTGTAAACATAGATTTGTGTCTTCATAGATTTCATCTCTCAAGAGCATAGACTTACAGCAAATATTAAAATCTTTTAAATCTCTGCATTAAGTTATTTTAATGACCTTTATCTCTTATTTTGCCTGTCTTCCTTGAAGTACGGTACTGGGAACTACCTAAAGGAGTAGGGACTCTGGGCCAGTGCAGAGGACAGGGACAAAGTGCTTTCAGGCACGTCAGAGGAATCGTCTACACAATCACTCGCTTCGGGGGGGCCTTACAAAGTATTCTATCATCAACCGTCAAACTGCTTGTTTGAGATGTGTTTTGTGATTAACCGTGCATGTGGCATGTATACATGTGCGCGTGTATATGCCATGGTGTACATAAGGAATTTACAAGTTACACTCGGGAGTTAGTTCTCATCTTCCACCTTGTGGAAACAGGGTCTATGGTTTCTGCCACTGTGAGGCTTACTCCAAGCTGCCTCACAACACCCAACCTTTCAAGAGGGCTCCAGAGAGTGGACACAGGTTCTTGGGTTTGTGAGGCTAGCATTTTCATCTGCTGAGTCATCTTCCAAGCTCAAAAACATTTAATATAAATATATTTTGTATAAATAATAATTGCATATGGGGCTGGAGAGATAGCTCAGCAGTTAAGAGCATTTGTTGTTCTTCCAGAAGACCCAGGTTTAATTCCCAGCACCTATTAAGGAATTCCATAACTGTCTATAACCCCACAGTTCCAGGGATCTGATGTCATCTTCTAGCCTCTTCTAGTACCAGTTACATGTGTCGTGCACAGACATACCCACAGACAACCCACACAAAGAGAATAAAACTTGCTTAACAAGAAATAATTGTGAAGTATAAGTGAGTAAGTAAAAAACACAAGCGATGCCTTAAAATGAAAGTAAATAGTACCACACTCTCTTCCAAATCTAGTCAAAGAATGAAATAGAAACTCTTCTATATGCAGGACACTGCTGACACTACTAGAACCAAAGATTGAGAACCCAAAATTATTAGGATAAAAATGTTAGGAGAAAGCACTGTAAAATTTTAAAAAGCTGGGCAAATGGCACAGGCCTTTAATTATTGCACTTGGGAGTCAGACAGGTGGATCATTGCACGTTTAAGGACTGCCAAAACCTACTGGTGAGACTTTGTCTCCAAGACAAAAACAAAACATAAAATTAAAAAATAAAGTAGTGAATGTTACTCTAAGAAACCAGCTACATACTTTCTTTTTAAAAAATGTTAAAAATGTACAGTAGGTACATCCACCAAAATAATCCATTTAATATCATTAGGAGTAGCTGTCATGAATGAGATAAAAGATTTATACATGAATGATGTGGGATTTCCCTCTGTATGCTGTGATTACCACTGGTTAATACAGAATCTGTCTTGAGCACGGGATAGGGCAGAAAAGAACTAGGCGGGGAAAACTAAACTGAATGTTGGGAGAAAAAAGGGCAGAGTCAGAGAGAAGCCATGGAGCCAGACGGAACTTTAGCCGGTAAGCCACAGCCATGTAGCGATACACAGATTAATAGAAATGGGTTAAATTAATATTTAAGAGTTAGCCAATAAGAAGCTAGAGCTAATGGGCCAAGCAGTGTTTTAAATAATATAATTCCTTGTGATTATTTCGGGGCTAGGCAGCCAGGAAACGAACAAGCAGCCTCCTCCAACACATGAAACTATAAGATGCCATTGAAAGAAATACAGGGAAATCTGCTCAACTGCCTGATGAAACACTAACTAAGCTAACCCACAGGATCAATACTGCTCTCTCAACAGCTCACTCTCATCTTCAGAAACAAATGGAAAATCCATCCTAAAATTTATATGACATCTCAAGGGACTCTAAATAATCAATTGATCAAGGAGACAAACAGCAGGTAAAGGTCTGAAAACTCTTTCTGAAACTGCAGTAATCAAACACTGTGGCAAAGGATCATGGCAAGGTACTTAGACAAGGCTGTGAACAGAGACCCAGGAAATAAACCCTTGTGTTATGATGAATGGATCCTAAACAAATATGCCTCAACTTCAGTGAGGAAAACACAGGCCTTTTAAACATTGGTGCTGTGAAAATGCAGAAACTACCTAGAAAATATTAAAGGTAGATCAGAGCATATATAAGAAATTTTCAAAATAAATTAGAAGTCCAAATGTAAGACCTAAAATGGTAAAATTCTTAGAAGAAAATGGGGGGAAAATCACATCATTTGACTTGGCAGTGATTTATTAAACATAAGCAGTAAAGGGAAAGGATGCCCGGCCTTCTGCACAAAGACAAGGACTGCTGTACATGAAAGTACACACCAACAAGAGAAGAAAAGCCACAGAAAACACCTGCCAATCGGAGATTTGAGAATGGATTCAATGTCCAGAATATATAAAGAATGCCTACAGCTCAACAAATTCAGCTAAAACATGCCCAATTCCCTGGCTAGAGAAGGGATAATCTGGAGTCTCAGGAGGATGGGAGAACCAGCCGGCCACAAACTGCAGAGCTAACTGTGGCCAGCAAGGCTGAGTGCAAAAAGGAAAGCTACCACAGGGAAGACGAGGTTGGACAGTTATGCCAGCGGAAGGCTGGCAGGAGGCTCAGTGGGTGAAGCACTTGCTGCGCAGTTATGAGGAGATGAATTCAAGCCCCAGAAACAATATAAGAGTCCAGGCACAATGGCACAAGCTGTAACCCCACTCAGAGCAAGAGAGGAGAGAAGAGGCAGCATGGGGCTTCCTGGCAAGCCTCACTAGCTAGTTCAGCAAAAGATGCTCTGTAAAGGTGAGGGAGATTGAGGTTGACAGCTGACATTGACCTCCAGCCTCCATCAGCACTCATACACATGCACACACCTGCACACAGGTACCTGTGCACACAGATACCAATAAACATGGATGCAGACATCCGCATGAACATGTACAAACACTATATAAAATATAAACAAAACAACAACAACAAAACCCTAGAGTGTGAAGCATTCACAAGAGACTTGGGCCAAGCAAAAGAAAGAATACCAAGAGTGAAGGACACAGGAGAGGAAATACTTCATTTGTACGGTGACAAGAAACTGGTAACAACAAGCATGATCACGACCGTCCAGGAACTCTAAGAATAAGATTCCAAACTAGAAAATCTACCAATCAGAAGAAGGAGCTGAAATTAAAACTAAAGCATGGAGAATCTGTTTAATACAATTATAGCAGAAAATTTCCAAAATTAGAGAAAAATTAATATTTAAACATAGGAGGCATTGAAAAAAGAAACAGATATAATCAGAAGAGAACCTCTCCACAATATAGGAGTTTTCTGATTCCACCAAACTCCCAAAGACATTCTTCACAGAACTGGAGAAGAGAATCCTACAGGTCATATGGAAACACGAAATAGCACGAGCAGCTAAAGCAACCCTGAGGAGAAAGACAGCGCTGGAGGCAGCAAGGTGCCTGACCTCACATGACCTCACACAGCCGCAAAAGCAGCATGGCACTGGCACACTCAAAAGACACACAGGTCAGTAGAGTGCAGAAAGAAACCTACGTGGAGACAGCCACCTAATTTCTGATTAAAAAAAAAAAAAGTCAGACATCAGAGCAAAGATAGCCCCTTCACAAATAATACTGGGGAAATTAGATTCCCCTGCAGAAGAATAAAGTCAGGTTGGTATCTCTCACCCTGAACAAAAATTAATTCAAAGTGGGTCAAAGACTTTAATATAAGGCCTGAAATACTGAAACTGCCCGGGGAAGACAGGTAAAAATCCTTCAAGAAATACAAACAGCCAAGAACTTTCTGAATAAAGACTCCAATAGTACAGGAAATAATCCTAAGAACTGACGAAGGGAAGCGCATGAAATTAAAAATCTCTGCACAGCAAAGACAATGAGCACTAGAAATGGCGGGGCAGCATTGGGAGTAGCGGAGGGAACCCTCCCAACATACACCAGGCAGGGTATCAGTATGTAGACTACATAAAGAACAGCAAGAAATTCACATAAAAAATCGTCTAATCAATAAATAGGCTAATAAATTCAACACAGTTCTCAAAATATGAAATGCAGAGCCAACAAGTACTTGAAAAGTATTCAACGTTCTTAGCCATCACACAAACGAAAAGCATAACTTTTTGCAATTCTGCGTCACCCTCATAGGAATAGCGGTCATCAAGAAAACCAAGTAATAAAAGATACTGACAAGGCTGGGGGTAAAAAACCCTTCCTTACTGATGATGGGATATAAATTGGTCCACCCATAGTGGAATATGAGAGAGAGAGAGATAAAGAAAAAAACAGAAAATACCTATATTGCTTTAGGAGTCACTTATTTGGGAGTCACTTAGGTTACCTTGGCCAAACCTCTGATAATGAGGTATCTCATGTTTGGGACTGAGGTTTTAAGTCTATGGTTCTTCCTTTCAGATACATGTAAATCTATATATGTGTATATGTGTGCAGGTATACACAAACACGTATATTATTATATGTAGTTTTAAGTAAATATAAATTAATTCGGTTCTTTGAAGCCTTATCAAACAACCTCGGTGCTATCTGTCCCTCGTCATCCTCCTCAGTTGAAGCTCCTTCCCTATCTCCTACTTCATATCTCTCATATCTCCCACATCCTGCTATTCCCTGCCCAACCCCCACAACCACCTATGGTTGCTTTATCCTTTCCTGTGGTTACTCCATGTTGTATATGCACACCTGAGAATTTTGAGCTACATACCATCAATAAGAGAACATGGATTTGTCTTTCTGGGTCTGCGTTACATTGTTCAACATAATCGTTACAGGTTCTATATTTGCCTGCAATTTTCAGTTTCACTTTTTCTTACAGATGATTGGTATCAATGTAGCCCTTGGCTACGTCTCAGGTGTTAAGGATAGGTCCCTGTAGCTGAAGACACCACACACTTAGGACACAGGACTTGGATGACTTGAGCCAGATCTGACCTAAAAGCCTCTTTCCTGTGGTCTAGCTTTGACGGTTCCAGAAAATACCGCAAGCCGCCAAGGGAGGGAAGCAATTAAAGAGCGCTACCCAAGTGGAACATCTACGAACCATGACAACTGCCAGCATGGCAAGATGTGCATGGGTGCAAAAATCAGCACTCACATCAGCGGCAGCGGCAACCAACATGTCAGATTCAGAAAAATAAACACCATATTTTTCATAAACAGAACCTATTTTAAAAATCTGTGTGTGTGTGTGTGTGTGTGTGTGTGTGTGTGTGTGTGTGTGTGTGTGTAGAGGCATGACACTAAAAATGAGATCAAGACAGACAGAAAGAGACTTTAAGGAAAGAGGTAATGAGAAGGTTACTGGATACCTGTGCCATGAAAGCAAAAGGAGGGACTATTGGGGGTGAAAAGGGGAACAGCCAGAGAGGGGATGGAGGAAATCTGCAGGCAAGGCACTGGTTTAAAGCAAAGTGGGATACCTAGGGACAAAAATGTTATATTGAAACCTATTACTTTGAGTGCAAACTTAAAATTAAAAGAAAATTAAAGGACAAAAAAACATGCAAGGGAATTTGACTAAGCATGTCTCCAAAGAAGATATAAAATGTTCAACACCCCAGTCATACAGAGTATGGTGTACTGCCATTCCATACCCACAAGGATGACCATTATGAACCAGAAACAAAGGATGAAATGGGCACTGATGAAGACATGGAAGAACTAAAACTCTTACATGCTGCTGTGGGATATGAACTTGCACAGCTGCTATGCAAGAAAACAGCCTTCCTGGGACCTAGTAGTCACACTTCCATGAATTACCTGACAGAACTGACAGCAGCGACTCAGGCTCTTTCCCAATTGAGAGCAACAGCAGTACTCGCAACCAGAAACTAGAACAATGCAAATTCCACTACCAGAGGAAGACGCAACAATAGCGTGTGCATGGCAACACTCTTTATCTGTGAGCTGAGGGAGATTCTGCTGTGTGCTCTGAGAACGAACAGGACATTAGTGTAAATTCAGTAGACTACACAGGAAAAGATAAAAGGCATCTGATTCCATTTACATGAAGTATCTAATATAAGCACACTTACAGTGAGAGAAAGTAACAGAAGGTATTAGGACATAGGTAAGGATAGAACGTGAGAGTTACTGAGTACTAGGATTAGAGTTTCTATTTAAATAAGGAGAGGAACAACAGCAGCAGCAAGGCTGGGAAGATGACTCAGCAGATAAGGGTACCTGCCAACAACCCAGACAACCTGAGTCCAATCCCTGGAAACTACATGGCGGAAGGCGAGAACCAACTCTGGAAGTCGTCTCTGAACCCTACACATGCACATGCATACAGAATAAACACATGGAATAAAGACTTTAAAGTGGCGCTTCTTACACGACATTATAAATGCACTTAGTACACAAGTGGGCAACATTGCAAATTGTTTGTAGTATGTCTAGTATAATAATGTATAATCTATTACCTTTTACTGCAGAGATGTGGCTAACTGTCTACTCACCCCAGACAGGGTACCAACAACAGAGCAAGCTTATGATAATAAGCGGATCTACTTACATGAACAGGAGTGAGGGGTTAGCTATAGAACCATGGAGACTTACTTATGGGCAGCTACGCCACCAAAGAAAATGTCTGCGAGTCCAGGAACTGTGAATGCCCGTGTATCTGGGGGGAGGATGGAGCTCTCAAGTTGCTTGTGGCCAGCCCTTGCACTGCTGTGTGAGCCCTCCCTCCTCTCCACAAGGAAAGGTTAACGGGTCCAAACTTGAGACGGCCTCCTGCAGATCATCCCAGCTGCTCCCAAGACAACCGCACCACGTCATGTCCAGAAGATAGCATTCAACAACAGAGAATTTTCAATTCTTAGACTTCCAAATTATTAACAAATGTGTTCAGGGTGTGCAGAGTGTGCATGTCCATTAAATGAATCTCTATTGAAAAACAGATCCTGGTTTGGTGTGCACATCAGATGCTCAAAAATGCACTATCAAAACTTGTAAACAAATACAACTGAATGTTATTTCAGTTATAAACCTACAATAAAAGTTCAACAGGTCAGAGGCTCTGATGGGCTGAGCATGCCTGTTTCCAGGACAAGTGTGAAGAAGCAACGACATACCTGATAGAGCATGATGGGTTCTATGTTGTATCCTAAGACATCAGCAAAGTTCTTAGCAATGACGGTTTTGCCACAACCCTACAACAGAAACACCGACATGGAAGGGCTGAGTCCACACCCTCAAAGCTGGTAAGCAAATGCCTACACCGAAGCTGCCATTCTTACCTTTCCTCCAATTAAACATATATCCTTCACCATGTGAGACTGCATCATTTCAGCCAGCAACTGCTTGTGGCTTGGAGTCTGAATGAAACGGTCAGATGCAACAGGCTGATGGACAGCTCTAGTCCCAGCTGGCACCTGTTATTTTAAAGAGATGAAATATATATATTACATATATGCAAGTTTTTCTCAAAATATTAGTAATAAGAAGCACACACCTTCCATTTAAGAGACCCTTACTGATTTCTTTTCAACTCTGTAATTATTTTTCCCTTCCAACCTAATGATCCTTATCAAATCACCATACCAATTATTCCTCTAAAATTTAAATTTCATACCATCAAACAGGTTCAGAATATGTCATTTCCATGTTCTTTCTAACATGTCATTAAAAACAAACAGTACTGAGCATAACATTTTTTTCTTAAACTCCAGTTGTAAGTACAAAATTCAAAGTTATCACATACTGGAGCCTTATCTAGAGTCTCCTCTTTCCTAAAAGCCGCACCCGCAGATCCTCGCCACTCTCCGTAGCTTGCCACTTGACAGTATCTATCTATGAAAACCCTTCCTCCCACTCATCTGCTTTTGCTTTTTAGTTTTTCTTTTTCCCCAGATTCATCAGGTTTTGGACCTGAATGGCTATTCCCTTCTCTAGGGACATTTATTTTAAGATCTGATTTTCACTTATGTGTGTGCGTCTGTGTGAGTCTACACCATATGTGTGTGGGAATCTGGAGAGACCAGAAGAGAACATCTAACTCCCTGGAGCAAGAGTTCCAGGTGCTTGTGAGTCACCTGACATGGGTAATGGGAATTGAACTCAGTCCTCTGAACAGCAGCAAGTGCCTGAACTACTGAGCTAAGACTACCCCTCTAGGGATGTTTTTGAAACTAAATTTATTTTTAACTAATACATAAATTTAAAAACTGTGTGTATAAGTAAGCTATTATGTGATGTTTCTATACTATGTATATGTCTAGTAATCATTAGAAGATCATCTGGTACTAATATGGAAGGACAGAAGGCAATGAACTTGTAGGGTCTTTACCAAGATGATCTGACTTAAACATACACATAAGCACATATTAAATCTATGATGACATGACTTAAACATTATGTAGTGCACATACCCATAAATATAGATCAAGTCTGCTGCCTCCAGATTATTTTTTTTTTTTGAGACAGGGTTTAACAGGGTATAACAGTCCTGGGTGTTCTAGAACTTATTTTGTATACCAGGCTGACTTCGAACTCAGAGATTCACTTGCCTCTGCCTCCCAAGTGGTGGGATTAAAGGCGTGCACCACCACTATTTAGCAACTTCTCATTTATTTTGGTTTGCTTTTGATTTTGAGAGTCAGTTTGAGAGTCAGTCTCCCTACATTACCCATGATGGCCTCAAATTCACGAAGCTTTACTTTTTCTTCTAAGTGCTGGAGTTAAAGGCATACACCACCACAGGGCTCTCTTTTAACTTACTTGTGATAAAAAGAAAAATTAAACTCCTTTGCCCTAACTGTTTGCAATATAGACCCACAACTGCACACAGGAGCTTCTTATTCCTAGCGGGAATTCAGTACGCACAGACCAACCTCTCTCCAGCCCTTTCTTGCCCTACTATCCCAGCCTCTGGGAACCACTATTCTACTCAGCCACCATGACATCGACGATTTTTGATCCTCGGTATGGATAAGAACATTTTCTCTTTATTGGCCTGCTGGGGCCCAAGCTGTGCTGAGGAGTGTGGGCTTGTCTGGACTGTATAAAACAAACTCTAAAGGGCTAGTAGTTAGGAAGTGTCATATCAGATCTGCATTTAAGGAAGATCATCATGGTACTAACATAGAAAGTGAACTGGAAGAGATGGCAGGCAATGAATGAACTTACAGAGCCATTACCAAGTAAAACAAATTATGGCAACTGGCTCGTATCTCATAGCGCCAAACAGTTTATTAAAGCTGCCACAGTACCCTCCAACACCATACTCACGGGCCACAGGACACTCCTATGCTGTTTTCTCAGACTTAGCCTGGGTCTCCCCTCAGAAGCTTTCCCTTTCCCTCCCTGCATGACCCCTCTACCCTTCACACTAGGCAGGCCTTATTCTGCCTCTAGCTCAGATCATGGGAGGACATCCATCTGAAGCAGGTCAGGCGTACAGTGGGACCAGGGCCTACCTAAAGGTCCTAGCAGACTGCTACCCCCTGACCAGTTAACATGGGTGAAGCTCGGAGCCACTGGACAGCTCAGCTGTTTAAGCTATTATAAAATAATAACAGAACTTACCTCCAGGACTACTGGGGGATTTAAAGGGGATAGTATATGTAAGGAGAAAAGAAATATACACTAAGTCTAATTATAGCCAGCCTGGCTCAAGATAGACATAACATGAATAAGGAATAAATAAGTATAGCTACATGAATAAATAGTAATATCCATATTAAAACAAATTGTTATAACAGAATTGTGCTTGATTACAAAGGGCAGGCATTTGTTCTTACACTCAGGATTTTCAAGCTGGGTTCCCTGGGGTTCCTAGAGCCCTGGGCTCAGGGTTAGAATAGAAGCACAAACAGACCACACACATTCTTTCTCTAAGCACTGCCCAACGGCACAGCTCCTGTCCAAACTGCTTCCTGCAGCTGGGAAGGGGACTTGGAAACAGGATTCTCTACTGGGAAAATGTTTAAAAGCACTATTTCTTTTTCCTCCATTATATTTTGTTTTATTATGTTATATTATGTTTTTCACATAATATATTTTTATCATGTTTTGCACCTCCTCTAACTCCTCCCAGATCCTACCCACCCACTACCCACTCAACTTCATGTTCTCTCTCTCTCTCTCTCTCTCTCTCTCTCTCTCTCTCTCTCTCTCTCTCCAACAAGACAAAAAACAATAAAATAAAAGAAAAATGACAAAAGAAAAAAGCCCACAAAAGAAAGAAACAAACAAACACCACAGAGTTTGTTTTGTGTCTGCCAACTAACTTCATCAGGGCACGGGGCCTGCCCTGGGGCGAGGCTGGACTCTGACACTCCACTGGAGAAGAGCTGTTTCCCTTTGCTGGAGGGAATCCATTTGAAAGCACTGTTCCTCAGAAAAACTCACAGCACAAAACATTTCCCTCAACCAACACTTGATTTTCTCAGAGGTAAACTACACGTTTTTGTTAAGAAAAGCTTTCCCCATTTTTTCAAACTTTTTCCACTTTGGAGCACACAGTTCTGGGTACAGATGTAGTCACACGGGTGATCTAGAGAGGTGCAGCAGAGCCACAGACTTGCCGGAGGGTCAGGAGTCGAACTCAGGCCAGAATGGGACAGGGTGAATAAACCTATGATGAAGTACCTTAATGGTCGCCTCTTTTCCGGCCACTCGGATTGTCACGTGAGCTTGGGAGCAGTGGCTGTCGGTCATCCTCTCCACTCTTACAATGTCCTTAGGAAGCATAGAGTTTCCACAACCTTGGAGCTCAAAGCGCTGCAAATTACCAGAAAGATATGTAATTTACCTCTAATTTCAGAAACAATGTTAAATATCTGAATTTCTATCTAATTAGAACTGAAACCATTTCATATCATTTATATAAGTAAGAGTTTGAAGCTAATGAGACTATTTTACTTTCTACTAATACCATTCCACTTAAACAATAACTATGATATAAAAATAGTGGCTAAAGTCACAGAAAATGGAAGTGCTCCGTTCCTGAGCTGGTACAAGTTTGGAATCCACATTTCTTGATAACACATTACAATGCGCTAGAAAGGTATGGTTCAACTCTAGAAAAGACTGAAGTGAAACAGGGCCACATCAAAGGTCTGCAGAAACCAGAACGAAGAGAATGTGTTCCCTAGATTCAGGAAAAGAGAACTCAGACACTACTCAGCAGTCCATCTGTGTAGACAGATAACGCAAATGACTAAAACAAATCACAAAACTCAGTCCTGCACAGCAGCTGGCCTGGTGCCATCTGCACTGTAAAGGTCTCAGTTTTGTAGAATCGATGTGAGCCAATCATTCTAACACTGATCATCTCCCTTCATAGCAGCTACTATATAAAAACACATAACAGAGCAAAGACAGTTATAACAAAAATATTAATTGAAAATTAATTAAAACCCGTGCTTAAAGTATGTTCAATATGAAAAAGTGGTCTTTTGAAAACAGAAACAGAAAAAACCTTACACTAATTTTAGAACACAGTCACTACAATGAAAGATAAGTAGGGCAAAGAGTGAACAACCACCTGATATTGAAAAGTGTGCTACAAGCACAGAAAATAGCTTTCAGGGGGGCTGGAGAGGTTAAGAGCACTGACTGCTCTTCCAAAGGTCCTGAGTTCAATTCCCAGCAACCACATGGTGGCTCACAACCATCTGTAATGAGATCTGGTGCCCTCTTCTGTCCTGCAGGCATGGAGGCTGAACACTGTGTACATAATAAATAAATCTTTAAAAAAAAATAGCTTTCAGAAGAAAATCATGATCAAACACAACATACAACATCTCAGTTAAAGTCTTCTTTCTGGAGACTTAAATCCCACAGGCAATCACTCCTTTCCAGAAACCTAAGAAAAAAATTATCTCTTTGTGTTACCATAAAAAAAAATGGAAGCCCAATGTTCTACATAATCTGCACAGCATACAACAGTCTGGTGAAAACTGCTTCCATATTGCAACAAGAATGGATTTCATGGAGAGAGACACTGTTTCAGGGAGATTCAATAGAGGGGAGCAAGGCATAACTAAGGGACCAGATCGAACAGCTATTAATCTCCAGAAAGACAAAGAGGTGAAATTAAAGATGTGTTTTCCCAGTTACAGAACATTTTATGTTGATAAAGGGTTTAAGTCAGAGCGTGCATATTCCAGAAATGAACACAACTGTACTCAACCATTTGCTGTAGTGGTTATACCCTTATAGGTAACTCTATGAAATACTTCAGTAGCGTAAGAACAGTAGGCTAGACTACACTTCAGAGAGCAGAGAGATCACCTTGCCAGGTGAACTACCATTCTGAGGACTGCTAATCTGAAAGGTAATTCTGGAGAATAAGAGACACAATTCATTATACCTTAGAAAGGGATAACTGACATCACACTTCATAATTTTTCCATGAACTCAATTTCACTTAAATAGAAATAGCATTTTCTGACACACTTTCTCTAGTATATTAACTACACTGTGGTTTGTAATAAAATATATCACACTGATGTTGTCTGTAAGGCATTCACATTCACCCTCTAATACCCAATCCTGACATACTAAAAATCAGCAGTTCTCACCTGTGGGTCTCGACCACTGGGGGTCAAAGGACCTTTTCACAGGGGTCACCTAAGACCATCAGAAAACAGATATTTACATTATCATTCACAACAGTAGAAAATTACAGTTACAAAGTAACAACGAAAATAATTTTATGGTTGGGGTCACCATAATATGAGGAATGTATTAAAGAGTTGCAGCATTAGGAAGGTTGAGAACCACGGCACTAAGTAATCCACTTTCTTCCTATTTCCAGGCTGTGGAGCAGGAAGAGAAACTCTCAAGACCATGTTCTTCACTGCTAACCCAGTACGTAGTCCTGTGCTCTGCAGCTCTTTTCCTGTCAGCAGCTACTCAAATCACCACTGCTCCTCCAAGAGTCAGCAGTGGGAGCTCATCTAATAGGTCTAGGAGGCGGTTCAGCTGGCACTCTCTTCTGGCAACAAGCTGTCAGATGCATGGGCCTCACGAGAACAACATCCCTTTGGGAAAATACCATATATCAATTGACTTACTCCATAATCTCCAGATCCTAGAACTACACATGGGATATAGTCAGTCGCCAAGAAAAGTCGGTTAAACAGAAATGGAAATGGAATTTTTTCATTCTCAAAATCATCTATGCTTAGAGGGCTGGAGAGATGACTGAGCACTGGCTGCTCAAGCAGAGGACTTTAGCTCAGTGCCCAGCACCCACATGGCAGCTCACAAACATCTCTGGCTCCAGGTCCATGGGATCCAGTCCCCTTTCCTGTCTTCTACAGGTCCCAGACATGCATGTGGTGCAAAATCCTCATACACCTAAAATAAATTAAAATTTAAAAACTCATCTATAAACTGGGTGGTGGCAGTGCACACCTTTAATCCCAACACTCGGGAGGCAGGGGCAGGCAGATCTCTGTGAGTTCGATGCCAGCCTGGTCTACTAGAGTTAGTTCCAGGATAGTCAGGGATGTTACACAGAGAAACCTGTCTCAAAAAACTCATCTACCTGCTTGTTCAACAAAAAAGGAGTTCTACTTTAAGTGATGCAAAGTTACTAGACATCTTCCCCATTTCAAATTATAATTCCATCATTCCTGCTCTGGAGGAAGTTCTTACATCACTCCAAAGCAAGGCACAGTGATGCTCTAGAAATGGCCTTCTCTCATTACCCAAGCTTTACAGCCCATGTACCACACAAACGTTGGCCTTTGCTCCTATAAAGACGTCTGTCTGTACAGACATTTCTTGACCTTGCATCACTGCAGAGCCTGGCCATGTTTTGCATCAGTTCCCCAAACACTGTGCTAGCAGGACACCCTGCTGCATCTTCATCATCTCCTTGGTGCTCTTGTGTCTACCGATTGTGGTTATATTCCCACTTCACGAACAACTGCCAACTTCATAAACTCATTCTCCCTATTTTATTGCCTTTTTCTTCTCAGTCTATTCTGAAAGTTTTCCTTAATTCTCTTGATAACGTCACTTTAAGGCACATCAGGAGAGCACCATTTAATAAAAGTTATCAACTCAAAAATGGTATACATTATGGTAAAGATACCTTTTAAATTCTAAGAGATTGGAACTTTTGCTGAACCTCACAGTCAAGTGTTAATAAACACACCTTGACATCATTCAACACGGCTATCCCACTGTGTACTCTGCCTGTTTAACCTACCTTACTTGAAGAGAATAACCAACCTTACTTGCCCTGGATTTCCTATGTAATCAACTTCTACAACCTAAGCAATGCATAGCTATAACCTTAAATTATGTGTTCTTCTATACCCCTGGCCCAAGGTAATGCGCATGTGTTTGTATGTGTTATACCCACTGCTGGAAGCAGAATAGGCTGAAAGTGGCCTTATGAAATGAATATCCATACAAACATTGAATACAACACGGATATATTGGTCAGTCTGTTCACAAAGATATCTGTAAGGCTGTTATCTGAGCACATGGGGGTCAGCTGGAGTCAATGACTTCACCCTTTGTAAAGCTCTGTTAAAGATTTTAAAAAATACACTTCTTTCCTCCCCCAATGTGATGCTCTCTGTACTGTTTAATAAAAGAGAGCAAAGTCCTTTGTTAAAGACAGACATGGGCAGACACACATTCAGGGACAGATCCACAAGACAGCATTCAGGTAGGTACAGGTTCAGACTCTGTGTACAACAGACAGACAATGGAAGGCACAGGTAGAAAAAAGTGAAGAATTTAAATCTCACAGCTTGCTCTTAAGTGACACCAAGAAGGACTTTGATTCCTTACCCTAATTTGACACCACTGCATTATTGGTTAACTCTGGGTTTATTATTAGTGTGTTCAAACCCATGCAAAAAAATACAAGCTAGTGAGGAGGTCATGAGAGAAAGACATCAAAAACATTCATTAATCCTAGATTGAAAAAGTACAAAGCTAATGTATGTTATTGTGAGATAGTGATAGGGTCATCAACCACCATGGAACAGGATCCTTTTAAATTTGATTTAAATTTGATTGATTAGGTATCCTTTTTTTTAAGTCTTTAAGTTTTTCAAGACAGGTTTTCCCAGTGTAGCCTTGGCTGTCCTAAAACTCACTGTAGACCAGGCTGGTCTTGAACTCAGATTTGCCTGCTTCTAACCTCCAAGTCAATTAAATTAACCAAGGGATTAAAGGTATGTGCCACCACCACTTGCTATTTCCTTTCTTATTTTAAAAAATAATTCTCTTATCTAGCTACATAATTGTACAAATCATCTATTTTCCTAACTTCTGGTTTTTTCTTTCAAATCTGTGAAATGCTGACCTGTGCCTGCCACAGTCCTCTGACATTTCCATGGGGATATCTAAGATGCACCTCAACCAAACCTGGCCAGCCACGGGGCCTTGGTCTTCTCCCACAGTCTCTCCATCCCCGGCTTCATCAATAAAATGCCACAATCCAAAAAGCTTGATTACCTGACTGAGCCCTGTATCCAGGTCTTCAGCAGATCACACCGGTTCTACTGTAAACAACCCAAGTCCATTACCTCTTGCCAGCCTCAAAGCTGGGCAAAGGCCCCATAATTTCTCAACTGAATACAACAATCTATTGACTTCTTCTGCTTTCTCCTCAACACTCCAGACTTCTCACCTTAGCCCTTAAATGCTGATGTTTCCAGGATTCAGTATCCGGTTTTTCTTCTCTTTCTACTTGTTCCCAGAGCTTATTCGATGCATCCCCATGATTTCAACTAACACTCATACAGTAATGATTCCTAAACATTATCTTTTTTTATTGCTCTGCTGACAGGGCGACAGGTCCCCAGAGCCCAGTGAGGACAGCTGAGGACAGCCATGGTATCTAAAGATGGCAAACCGCATCACTGCCTGGGAATCTCCTGCCAAGAGCCTCACTGGCCAGACTCTGTCTTATACCTAGCACCTGCAGGCAGGCCCCAAGAATTTATCTTTAGTATCAAAATAGCTATAGAAATGTTTGTAAAAAAAAATAGATCTACGACATAAAAGCTGCTAGCCACACCACCTAGAAACCTCAAGGTCAGAAAGACGCCCTTAAAGAACTGCCTATTCTCCTCACAAACATTTCCCTTCTCTACTTCCCATGCTAACAGCACCTCCATCAACTCATTTCTCCAATCACTTCTCTCGAGCTCACTTTTGCTCACAGCCCTCCACCAGCCAGCTCTCACATCACGGCAGGGAGACTTCTTATTAGTTATGAATGTTCAGCCTCAGCTTATGCTTGTCTCTAGTTAGCTTCTTTTTCTTTCTTTAACCTGAACTAACCTGTTTCTCTTCATCTACATTTCTGCCTCTAGGCTTTTAATCTTTTTTTCTTCTTCTCTATTTCTTATTCTGAGTTTGCTGGCTGGTGGCTGCCTGGCTGACCCCAAGTGCCTCCTCTCTTTATCCCTCATTCTCTCCTCCTCTCTCAGCCTGCCAGCCCCACCTATCCCTCTACTGCCTAGCTATTGGCCGTTCAGTTTATTAGACCAATCAGATGCCACCTTAGGCAGGCAAGGTGAAACAAATGCAACAAACACATCTTTACATAATTAAATACAGCACAAACAATACCTTTTACACAGTTACAGTAATATTCCATAGCAAAAACAAATTAACACATCTTTACATACTTAAATAATAATCCACAAGAGTCCTCCAACTCACCCTGGTTTTTACCAGCTAGTCCTACTTTAACATTTATTGTCATACCTGAGACACTTGTCATGAGCTTATTTTATTCCTATCTGTCACTGAATCAGTGCTTTTACCAGAGCCATTCATCTTCTAACCAGTGTTATAAAATCACTATATTAAAATCTTACTGGAGCATCTGCTGCCCTACCTAACCAGACCATAAATTCTCCAAAAGGAGCATCTCTTTCAGCATGCATGGAATTCACTGTGTAGACAATTATTTGTCAAATAATGAATGCTCAATTAATGCTTGTTGAACTGAATGAAAACACTAAGGGAAAGATCTTTCTAAGTTTACAGAGACAGACATGGCTCAGACTCTATTATCAATGAACGAGAATGGCACACCCTTTCTAAATCTCCAAGGGAACTTTCTAATTTAGCCACTGTCATGATGGAGCCCTACTTAAGTAGGGCTGAGTGCCAAGACACGCCATAACAGAAGCGCGGATGCATCTGTTACTGAGCTGCCTCCAGGCATGCCATTCGCAAAGCTCAGGGAGCGAAGAATGGAAGCACTTGTGTTCAGTCTTAACTAAAGTTAGACGTGATTCCATGACTACAGAGACAGTCTAAGAACAGGAGTGTCACGTGTCAGGCACCATCTGGGGAAATAAGTCACTCCAGTCATTTCTATAGCTGCTTCAGAAAAAAGGAAAGTTTTCTGAATTTTAGCTGAGTGCATTTTCAGCGGGTAATAAATTTTCCTTTAAAATGTGGACTAATTAAATGATTATATTAAAATTTAAATGTAACTACTCATCAATTTCTATGCTATCTATGAGAGAAGACACACCATTCTTAGTTTGTCCTATTAGAACAAGTATGCCCACTCCTTTATTACAACCCTTTCTAAATCAAATCAAGTTCACTTTCATGTTTCTTATCAAAACTATTTGAGATAACACTCAGACATGAACATTAGCTTAAGGTATACTTTGAAAGGAGATAGAAATTTAAAGTAGCAAATAAGTCAGAGTTCTCAAAAACAGACATGCGAGCTGCAGCTGTGTGCAGCCCGCCCCACTGCTAAGGCATCAAATACTAGCACATGCGTGTAGAGGAGGGCAGGGTGAGCCAGACGACGAGCTGCACCTGCGGCTCAGCTTGCTCTGGCGATAAGGCGACAAACAGTCACAGTTTTCCTTCTCTCAAGCTAAGTAGTTCAAACACCTACTATCAAAGTTAGAATATTTGTTAGTAATAAGAACCTCTAACCACATCTCTGCTTCCCTTACCATGAAGGTCAAGATGAAGGGGAAGCTGCCCCATGCTCTCTGTAGGCAGGCTCAAGGCCAGCCTGGTCTCAATACCAAGTGCTAGGCCAGCCACGGCTACACAGACAACAATTTCAAAAAGACAACAACAACAACAAAGTATTTAAAACTTTACATAATTTGTTTTTAAACTAGAGTCTAGAAACACATCACTGGAGTTTCTCTGAAAAAAAATGAAGAGCTCTGTTCTCACAGAATTAGATAATTCACAGTAGAGATCTCCCACGGCTGTATCACAAAATACTCACATTGCTTCACTTCACCAGACATTCCGGGGCCAGTCTCCTCCTCTCTTCTCCCTTCAGATGCCCTCCCACCCAGTGTTGAGGAACTCAGCCTCTCGCAAGCTGAAGAAGCCTCTGAAGGCAAACGCAAGCTCCTCTGCTTCTATGGCTGACGTCAATCAGGTTCAGGTGTTGATTCAAAGGTAAGCTCACACTCCTTTTCCAGCTCAAACTGTAAGCCTTGGAGAGAACTAAATACAAACATGGCGGCTACCTGCCTTGACCAATGAATGAACGCACTTCCCTACTTCTGCATGTTTCTGAGTAGTTTCACTCCCTCCGCTACGGCCCCTCTGTGTCCCCCTCCTTCTCACATAGTGTCTCCTGAAGGGACTCTAGCCAGCTAAAGCACAGTGACCACAGCTCTAGCAGGCCTTGCCCTTCTCCCCAATTCCCACTGTGTCGTTGGCCATGTCAGAGGAGCTGCGGACAGGAATGGAACATACGGAACCCAGCCCAGAGAATTATAAACCTGGGTACATCCTGGAGAGGAAAAGTCCCAGGAGGACGGCTTCCCTTTCATTTGCTGTCCTTCCTTCTGTCTGCTGCTGCCATGTTCCTGCTACGTTTGGCGTGGTATGATTAATATATCCTACTGTATCTGGTATGGTATGATTGTTTCTTGGAAGATCCCACTCCTCACTGGGCAATTTACTTGCAGATCATAATGAAGATGATTTTCATAAGAGCATTGATTAGTTAGACTTATGATTCAACTGGACTGAGCTAGTCTAACAGATACAAGTGGTTAGGACAGTTAGTAAAGATGACTGGGAAATCGTTTAGGTTATGCCTACTGTTCTAGTAAGAGATACAAAAAAAGGGCAACTATAGTCTGAAAGCTCCCTTTCCCTTTGTTACATGTCAGATTTGCAGAGGATAGAAAATGAGAACAAGGGAGTTTCGTGCATGAAAGATCCATGAATTCTGTACGTGGAAATACAGGCTGATGATCAAAGAAGCAATTATGTCCCTACACCTAAGCTAGCCCTGAGTTCCTCGGTCATGTAACCTGCAGAATTAATCATAGGCCCCACTGTGGACCTCAGAAACAGTTATAAAAGGAAGTTAGATGACCCTGCTCTGTGTAAAGAAAAATGAGGGTTAGCTGATCACCCATTTAAAGTTTCTCTAGAGAAGAATTAAGAACAGAAATCTGTTCCCCTGGAACTGCCAACAGCTGCCTGTTAGTGAAAAAGGCACAGACTGAAATATACCTAGCTTGCTTAACACCTTGCTAACCAATTATAAAAGAATCATTGCTTTGAGGTAAAGAAAAAACACTCAACTACTTGTGGACTTCTAAAGAAAACATGGAACTTGTGATTTTTTTTTTTTTTTGGTTTTTTCAAGACAGGGTTTCTCTGTGGTTTTGGAGCCTGTCCTGGAACTAGCTCTTGTAGACGAGGCTGGTCTCGAACTCACAGAGATCCGCCTGCCTCTGCCTCCCACCCGGCGGAACTTGTGATCTTAACGTGATTTCTTCTGATGCAAAGATTTCAAGTTGCTTTTGAAAAATGTGTAACTTGTTGTCAGGTAATCTCTTCTTGTGTAGAAATCTTTGTATTAGGAGGTATAAAAATAAGAGATAGAATAAGAAGAAAAGATGTAAAGGGAAACATTGGGGAAGGAGGAAAACATGAGGAAAGAAGAAAAAGGTAAAGAAGAACAAAGTAGGAAAACCACCAGCAGGGAGGAAAAAATGAAGCATTAAGCTTTGGCCTCTGTGTGTCTGCGCACCTGTGTCTGTTCCAATACCTCGCCAAGGCCACATCTCCTCTCCAGTTTCTCTGACCTGCTGGGGGCTGGGCCCCTGTGCAGCACCTCTGCCTTATTAAAACCCATTAAATCTAAGTTTAATTTCTAAAGCTAGCTGCCAAGGCCTATTTCCTTATGTGGCCACTTCATCCTCCTGGGCTGACTACCAAGGTCCAGCTATCAAAGTACTGAAGTCCAGCAATCAAAAGCCCCCTTAGACTCACCTAATTAACATGCCCCAAATACTAAACACCTCATCCTAACACAGGGTTTCCCCTTGTACCTTTATAAACTGCCATTTTCCTAGGGGCCAGGCCGCCTCCTCCTACCCAGAGGCAGCCCTTTGTCCCTCTCCAAGACAAATACCCTTCCCCTTCTCCCTTGTTCCCACTCCCTTCTTCTGTCTTGTCCTCTCCCTTTTTTGTCTCTTGTTTTCGTTTGCTTGTTTAGAGACAGGGTTTCTCTGTAACTTTGGAGCCTGTCCTGGAACTTGCTCTGTAGATGAGGCTGGTCTCAAACTCGTAGAGATCCACCTGCCTCTGCCTCCCCACTACTGGGATTAAAGGTGTGTGCTACTGCACCCCACTTGCTCGATGTTACCTCTTACCCGCTTCCCCTCTGGTCTCTTTTCTATTTTACTTTGCCTCTTTGTTTTCTTTACATTAAAAAAAAATCTATTATAGCTGTGTATGGTACACATGATTTTAATCTCAGCATTTGGGAGACAAATGCATTTTTGTGTGCTTTATGCCAGCCTGATCTACATAGCAAGCTCTAGACCAGCCAGGGCTACACAATGAGACTCTGTCTCAACTAGAAAATACTCTGAGTGAGGTAACCAAGACCCAGGAAAGACACACATTGCATGTTCTCTTACTTGTAGATTCTAGCTCTAAATTTTCAGAATTGTGTATAGAAATTAAAGTAGAAACACAAACCAGGAGAGGGAAAAGGAACCATGGAGGCAGGAGAAGGAACTGTAGAGACAGGGTGCCTTAGTTTTTTCTTGCTGCAATAAAACATCACAACGAAGGCAGTAGAAAGGTTTATCTGGAGCTACAGGCTCCAAAGGGTTAGAGTTTAAGATATGAGAGCAAAGCCATGGCAGCAGACAGCTCGAACAATAGCTAAGAGGGCCCATTTGGATCCAGAAGTAGGAGGCAGAGAGCTGACTAGGAATGGCTCGAGTCTTCTGAAACCCCAAGCCCTGCCCCCAGTGAACAAGGTCACGCTTTGTAATCCTTCCCAAACAATTCTACTAACTAGGGATCAAGTACTCAAGCATATGAACCTTGGGAGTCATTAGCATTCAGAACATTACAGAAGGAGAGCAGGATGCAAGAGCTATAAAAGGGAAACACAGGGAGGAAGGGCAATGTAGGGGGAATATCACTCAGGGTGCTTGAAGAAGCTGTAGGGAAACATTTTTATAAGCTTACATAAAAGCATATATATAATAAATAAATGAAAGAGCAATAGAGACAGAGAGATATGGACAGAGAGTGGTTTAAATAGAGTTAGGTCACATATGGTTATAATGCTCCCCATCAGCCACAGACTAACAAAATTCTCCAAACATAAGAAACCTCCTTTTCAGTTGTTGGTCAGGGAGGTCCAGCTGGTTCCCAAAACAATATATGTAGGTTGTTGCTATTGTCTTTGGTTGCCTTCCAGAACTGAAAAGACTATTACTGAAGAGCCACAACTTCAAAGACAAGAGAAACTGAGCTGGAACTCACCTTGAAGCCTCCTCAAGGACTACCTCTCATAGCATCTGAAGGTGTTGTGCAAGTCACCAAGGGAGAAAATCAACAACCCTACCCAGCTCTAACCCTATAAACCACAAGAAGACTGTCCCAGCAAGATTTCCCCAAAGGAGCAATAGTGGCACTTTTATCCTGGGGATAACCAAGAGCTGTCTAATTGGACTTAGAGACCACTGAATAAAAGGGGATTCATAGCTGGTACTAAGCTTAGTCAACTACCCATGCCTGGAGAGATAACACTAGAGTAACCTACTGTTGCCATTTTCCTAAACCAGAGTAATTTATAACTATATTATAAATATAACCCACAGATGAGAGTAGTTCTCAACCTTCACCAATGTTTTTTTCAGCAGATAAAAGCTATTACAGAGATCCAAGACTGGTCAAAATGGAGACTGAGTGACTACAGGGTGCCTCCCCAGCCCCAACCAGAACATCTACAATGCAACCCCCAACATCTAGCGCTCAGAGAGCACGGAAGAAGGGGAGGAAAGACTGTATGAACCAGAGGACCAGGATGCCTGTTGCTACATAGTATCTTGTAAGACATGACCTGATTGCTGCAACCATGTAACCTCAACAAATATGGTCCTCCAAACAAGACCTGCATAACGATAATACCAGTTGACATGCCATTGTGGGTGGAGGGAATTTCACAAGACCCCACACCAGATGAAGAGCTATAGGCAATCAATGGCTGCTAAATTAGGAAGAAACAGTTTTCTCCAGAAACTGAACCCCAATAGGTATCAAATACCTGGTCAGTTGTAAATACATGTATATACAAGAAACACTAAAAGGACTCAGGACAATGTCTAATAATACTTACAGAAGAGGTCATGATAGAGAAGCTGGGAGGACAAGGAAGGAGTTGGAGATGGGAAAGAGGAATAGAAATGATGTAAATATAACACTCACATATGAAGTTCTCAAAAAATCAAATTAAAAAATAAACATTGTATCCATAGCTACACTTCTCATAACCTACAAGAAATAACTGAGTTTTTTAACTTTATTATTGTTATCACTGATAAGTGAAAATGTTACTTTGTTGGGTTCTATGGATAGCTAATCTGACAAACACTCTCATTGAACCGACTAAGACTACACAGCTGGGAGTTCTCACCATTCCTAGATGCACTAGAGTGCTCCTCCCCACCTCCCCACTACTACAGTCCATATGGGCTAGAGAAGCAGGGAGACACAAATACTAATCCTAATGAATGCTTAGGGCTGGCAAACCCTCACCTCTAGAAGATGGAGGTCCCACATAGTAAATACACATTTAACTACTAGAGAGAAATCTGAATCTTTAGCCAGATTGTGCAAGAGAAGCAAAAGCTGTCCTTCCTAAGAGAAGATAATTAGTAATCTTCACTGAGGATCAACACAGAAATACATACTTACAAAACATCACAGGGGAGTTTTGGCCTTTTAAAACTCACCATTGTTAAGCATACAATGAGGAAACTGTGCTATACATATTATAAAAGAAAACCATGCTCCAAGTATTATTAGCAACTTATGATAAAAATGAAAGTATTAGTTTAAATGGTAACAATACACCAGAGAAAATAAAAGATATTAAAACCATTTCAAAATTGTATAACCTCTCCATAAATTATGTAAATACTTTCCAAGCTTTGAATTTAAACTATAAATTTTAACTTCTTACTACATTACATATTTCCCTTAAATTTTAATTTCCAAATGTTAGTTTTTTTAAATTTTGAAGTAATTTCAATTTATAGGAAACTGTAGGACGCCATTGCATGAAAACTTCTATTTCCCCTTCACCCAGATTCCACGTTGCCACTCGAGCACGTTTTGGGCTCCCTACCACTCCAAATACAGGCACATACACAATCAATTAGTTTTTTCCCTTAAGAGCAAGATGAAGATATATCATGATCCCTACTCTTAAACATCATAGTTCACCATTCCTCGAAAGCAAGAATTCTAGCAAATTTAATCACTACCTAAGTTGCTGAATTAGAAAACAAATTTATACAACTACACTACCCAATTCATAAGCATGTAAGTGTTCTCAGTTGTGCCAACAATTCCACTTGTTCCTGTGTGACTGAAAATCTATGCAGGAAGAAACGCTGCATTTAGCTACTGCCAATTTTCAGTCTCCTTCCAGCCAGGACAGTTTTTCAGTTGTCTTTCATGGCCTGTAGAGTTTTAAAAACAGAGGCCTTTCTTCTGCAAAGTGAGCTTTAACCAGGGCTATGCTATATTTTTCTTCATATTCCAAATCAAACCCTCAGCTCTCAGCAGGATTCCTGGCAAATGATGAACTCTTCCAAGCACAACACTGGAGAGGCACAGTGGGCCAATGGCAGTTTGTTCTGCTGGGTCACGTAGCTGGTGATTATAAAAGTATCACTTTCCTATTTTGTAGTCACCGAAGTATTTTGCAAGATATTCTGAGATGACATTAATATCTAGTTATGTAAGTACACACAAACACATACCAGCTTTATACCTTCCTAAGTCAACCATCAATCTGATGGTGACATAACAGTGATTTTTCAACTTATATATATTTTTTTTCCATATTTGTTGGCAAACATTCTACAGTAACAACGAGAGTTGCTTGTCTTCCATAATTAAAATTTTTTTTAATCCATATGGACTTATGGATACCTATTTTACACAGTGGATTATCATCAATCACTATTTATTTTTAATGTTCAAACCAGCAAGCTCTCCTGTAGTTTTGATATGCTAAAATCATTTGTTGACAATCTCCTTGATCTCGTCTGTTTCTTGACCCAATCCTCAGCTCAGCACAATTTCTCAGGAATTGGATCCTTTTAGTGAATGTGGGACTTGGACATCCAGGTACTTGGTGTGATCATGGTTTCTAGGCTCTGTTAGACCACAGGGCTGGAAAATGTGTAAACACACACAGACAATATTTTTTTTTTTACCATATCTACTTTTCATACATTGTGTAATGTTATCCTCCAGCCGTGACACAGTCACTGCCATACTGAAGTCAGAGCAGCTGTGTTTACCAACATGAGACTTTCACAAGCATGCCTGTTGGCATTCCCTCAGGGAAGGGAGGGCAGGTTCTCAAGGCAGTTTATAAGCTTCTCCCACTAGGCGCATCCAACGTGCTCACAAGACCCTGCACTAGACCTACAGGACCCACACCTGTGTGTGGCCAACTATAAATTCTCCTGGCTCCAACAAATAACCACGATTCAACTCTCTGGTACACCACACTAGATTTGGGTGGAATCATTTCCTTAGTTCGCTGTTCATGTTCTGGTGCAAGAAGACAGTGTCTTCTTGTTCCTGACTTCCCAGGAAAAGGTAACACTGATACATATGCAATGAAAAAAAAAGATTCATAATCCATTTCCAATCCAGTACCTCAGGCTTCTTTCATGTCTTCCTCTTTCCATTTTTATAACCCTTCTCCAATATGAGCCTGTAATTCCCGTTATAATCAATATATTCACCCTTTTGTTTGACTGTTGATTATCTACTTCCTGTAACAAACTCCCAAGTCCTCCCGCCATACACACACCTGAGAGCTTGTTTCCCACCACTGCTATCTTGTTACTGGCATCCAATGCTTCCTATCTTGGAAGAGGAAAGAAGGGAAGACAAAGAAAAAAAAGAAGGGTAAAGAAAAAAGAGAGGAACAGGAAAAATGGGGAAAGGGAAAGGAAAGTGAAATGAAGAAGATGGAAAGGAAGAAAGGAGAAACCGGTACTCACTTTTAAAACACCTTCCACAGCCATCTTCCCTTCGTGTCCTAGTAAAATAGTGTACGGATACATCAACTGGATTGCATGTTCAATTGACATCATAGGAAAGGAGTCCTGTTTAGGAGCAGACACGTAGAGAGGTCAGCAACATCTCACTCACACAAAATGTATCTGAAGTAAACAGATACTGCTAAAGTTTACTTCCCTGAAGCATAAAAAAAATTCTTCCAGCAATGTACAAAGGCAGCGATTTCTTCTCTCCCTGTCCTATCCACATCCCTGAGTAAATATCACTTCTCCTATCGTTCATCTACACTGCCAGTCCCCAGGCATCTTTATCTAGTTCTTGCCTCTTTCTTGAGCTCTAGACCAAAGCCTTCAGTTATCTACCATATGGCCCAAAGTGTATGGATCCAGCGCATCTGCAAGAGCACACATTTCCCCTTCCAGTCACTCAAGGCACTGCGCTTCCAGCCTTTATTCCTGAATTGACCTTATCTATATTCATCAAGTCTCACAATTATAACTACAAAGTTAAAAAGTGTTCATTAGCCTCAAATTCTTCACCCAAATCATATTGCACTCTCGAGTCTATTAACACCAATCAAAGAGCTTACTGCCAAGGGCAAACAGAAGATCTCCATGAGGCCTACTAGATGATTTACTGAATTACTATCAACATGATATGGATCGTGGTAAGCGTGTTTGGATATATAGGGTGCTCCAACTCTTAGCAGTCACACCTTAAGAGAGTATTGCATTTACTTTCAAGCAGCTCAGGAAAAATTAGGGGTGGGAGGTTAAATATGCGAACAGGGGTAGCAATATATTAGCAACAGGGACTTCTCATTGGAGAGATTATAGGTGTTTGCTATTTTAAAAGCGATTTTCTTTTCAGATTAGAGAATTTTCAAAGTAAAAATTACTGAGGAAAATTAAGAGATATATCAAATTTGGTAAACGAGGCATATTCAGGATATACACAGCACACTGGGGAAAGCAAGAAACATTTAAATAGGAGTCTTGTTATACAGGATGCCTTCCTCGGCAGATGTCTCAACAGCCCCCTGTCTTCACTGTCATGCCACCAGGATCTCCCTACTCTCCTAGCTGCTAACAGAGGTATCTTCATCTAACATAAGAAAGATTACTTCACACTCCACCTCACAACCTCTGGGGGGCCATTCCTCCCTCACCATAAAATCCAGTCAGGATTACCCAACAATAATTCACAGTAGGGTTCTAACCTCTGTCTCTACCATAAACACTTGGTTCTAACGATACAACGTGTTCTCATCCTGCTGACATTCCAGGCCCATGTGTGGCTCAACACTGTGTATGTGCCCTCTGGCCTGAAGGCATTCCCAGCACTCTAGACAGGACGCCACATGCTTTGGGACAGTAACCACAAATGTATTCAGATCCAGTCATAGGCTGTCTATATGCATGGCCCAGCTTCCTTCCCTTCCCACAGTTACTGAAAGTCTTGCATACACAGGCTGCCTTTAGGACAAGCACCAGCCAATGACTGCGGATGCTAGGGTGGGAAAGCTCATCTCCCTTGCTTCAGGTTGGGTCAGCTCAGCATCTATTTCCTACATATACCTCTTATTTGATCAGCCCGGAGCTGCCTTTCCCTATGGGACCTCCAGGAGGCTACATTTCCACCTGTGCCTTGAAAACTGCAGCTCTCCAGAGCCTGAGCACGTCACTGGTCTCTGTGCAGTCTGTTGCAGAGCACACAGCAATCTCAGGCCTTCACAGAAGAGAATGACAGGACAACTCAAGTGACTGATCCCCGTGATCAACTTTCCATCATCTTTGCCACATCGGAGCGAACATCTCCGCCATTGCTTTAGTTTTTACTTACCAGGATTTGAACCGCTGCTGGCAAACTGTCTAAAGGAAAGTCTGGAAGTCCAAGCGCAGAGGATTCTTGGGAGCAGAGAGTTGTGGCAAAGGACAGGAGCTGAGAAACCCTAGAAGGGAACAGATTTTAAATTTTATTTGAATAATTTCAATATATAAGTATGTTAAGTATAAAGCAGTTGGGCTGATTTCAGTTATCTAAAATAGATGAAATATACTATTAATTCTTAAGGAACAATGGTTTATACACTATTACATTAAAAAATCCAGAAGCTGATTAGCTATCTAGATGTTTTCTCTAATCTATCACAATATAAGATTTTCACAACCGGATCCAAATCTATCATGTGAGCTTCACCCCCATCTCTCTAAAGCTCAAACCCAAGACCTAGGGGCTAAAAGCAACTTATTTGTTGGGAAGAAAGCACAAGCTTAGTCACAGTGCTCGCTTGTTTCAGTTCACAGAATCCTTACTCCATTCCTCTCAGACCCTTGGGCTCGTCCCAGTGTCCAGGCCTTTGTGAGGCCTCTATAAAGACTCAACAAAAACACTTAACAATTTTAACAACAACAAATTTAACAAATTAAATGTTTAATCATCCATTATTTATAAAGTATACTTACTTCTCAGCAGAAACATTGGCTCCAACTGAATACAACAGGTTTAGCTGGTCCTAAATAACAGAAACATATACAACTGATTAATAATGAATACAATGGATGAGACACAAATGTTTTATAAATATAAACCAAACTTTTAATTAAGTAGACACTGTAATTTATAGTAAAGCAATCATTTCATGATATGTTCTATTTAATAAAAGCATAAGAAGCCTTTAAAAAATCTCAGGGGGCTCACAATCAACATTGTGAACACCACAGGGAAATCTGACTTTTGTTTTTTATATCATTTCATTTACTCAAAAATTAAGAAAATGGCTCCTAGCAACATTCTGCCATGCTCAGCCGTCATCAGGGATGCTTCCCCCTGCAGTAGCTGGGAACTAACCCAGAGACCCACAACTGGACAGCGGGCAGATGATGAGATGCTGTGGAGCACTCGGGCCTAAACAGGGTCTCCATCAAATCCCACCACAGGGAGCCATGTGGGTCAGGAAGATTTTCAGAGCCAGAGGGGACGAAGGATACTAAGGATCATTCCAAGCACTATGGCCTTGAAATACTTACCCTGAAGGGTAGAAAATAAATATCCCTGGCTTGAAATCGAGAACGGAGAGGGGGGTCTAGCGGATTCCCAGGGTACCTGGGCACTGGCAAGCCCAAGGCAATCACTCGGAAATGTTCACTAACTCGGACAATCTTCCAAGCATCCAACTCTTCTTTAGTGTGATCCTAAGAAAGTAAGAGATCAGAACACTGGAGCATAAGTGATACAGACTACAGCTACAACAGCAGGTGACACAGATTCTAAATGCAAGAGCTGCCAGGACAAGGAACCAAACCTTGACTGCTGAGAGTAGTATTTTTAAGAACACTCTCAAAGCCAAGCCATTGAGGAACACAGCAAAAATAAATCAGGATCCAGACGCCAGGGAAAGCTCACAGCCTGGAGATATGTGTTGGGAAGGAAATGCAGCCCACAAACCCAGAACAAAAGATCCTGAGACAGACTGCCATGGTCTCATCCATAACGTAGAAAGAGGGGTCACAAAGTAGAGATCAAAAAGCTAGACCTAAGGAAATGGAAGGCGGTGGCGGGGAGGAGGCAGAAATCTTTAATAAATAATTTTTAAAAAATTAAAAAAAAAAAAACCAAAGCTAGACCTAGAAGAACAGACTATCACCAGAGTAGAGGTTCCCATAGACCTTAAACAGACAATTCTAGGCATATTTCTCTTAAGGCGTACGACTGGTAATGCCAGTTTTTAAAAGCTTACTTCACACTTAGCCTCCCACAAATCTCTCCTGTAATTAGCCACAGCAGAGATGGACATTGCATGAATGAACAAAGCAAAGGTCAAGGGGGTTATCTAACATGTCCATGGTCCTGTGTAAAACAGACCTAAGAGAATAGCAGCACGCTAAGTTTCAGAGTCGGAATAGATCCAACAGATCCTGACTCAGCCACCTGATACAAACTCTAGCTGAACTACCGAAGATATTTGTGACCTTACCATTAGAGCCTCAATTCTCTTACTTATAAGGTGGAAATTATATAATCTACATGACTGAGTACCATAAAAACTAAATATGAGAACATATGTGGATGTCCGTGGCAGACACCTGGTCAATGTGACTTTCTTCCCTGTCTAAGTCGCTCAATGGCTCATCAGAGTCATACACAGATTCCTGGTATCCTCCAAAGTCCTTACAAATGTGCATATTTATATATAAAGGAAAAAGTCCACAGCTCTGAGTACATCTTCTGAGGGTACAGCAACATGATAGTGCGGAAACGTTCAACACGGAGTTCACCACCTTTTGTCCTCATTGTGTCCAACTCTCCCAGTCTCAGTAACCCCCACCCTCCAGGACCCCGTGGCTGCAACCTTCCAACAACTGCAGTTCTGTGAAGACAGCATGCATCACTGATGCGGATGCATCTGTCTTGGAAGAGACTCCATTTCCATAGGATAAGCTCAAACGTTCAAAGCTGAACAGAACAGCTTTGTAAAAATGGGTCCTTAGGGGCGGGAGAAATAGCTCAGAGGTTAAGAGCATTGACTATTCTTCAAAAGATCCTGAGTTCAATTCCCAGCAACCACATGTTGGCTCACAGAGATGAAGGATTTGAAGGGTTTGCTGGATCTCTTTGTCCCTCTTCCCAGTGTGGACACATGAATAAACCTCCCTTTTCTGTGTCCACTTTTATTTGGTTCTTTTGAATGGCTTGCTGAGGGTGGGTGGCCAGCCCTGACTGGAGGGACAAGTGAAGCCCTCCAGTGTGATAGCACATGCACACAAGGTGCATGCAGAGGAGGTCACAATAGAACGCCAGGTACCTTCCTCTATTGCTTTTCATGTTACTGGTCTGGGATGGGATATCAGAGAATCGAGGGCTGGGCTGGCTGGTTTTACGTGGGTCCTGGGAATCTGAATTAGGGTCTTCACGTGGTAAGCTCTCTTATCCACTGAACCACCTCTCCAGCTACATGTGTTCTAAGGTATTAAAATTTAGTGATTGAACATGCGAACAGAGCAGGACTTCAGCTATGGCAACTGTAATCGTATACCATAGAGCGTGCCCTATGACACAAGTGTTAGGAGAGCTATTCATGTCTATATTAATGAGAGGGAGTCTAAGAATTCAGAAGGATTTATCAATGAAAAGTATATATTTACATTAACAACTACTTGGGGAAAAGTGACATAGATCAGATCCTTCTCTCTTGATTAATAAGTCAGCCTCATGTGCTTGTACTTCTCATGTCCCGAATTCCTATTCAAAGCAATGATACATTTGATAGTTTTGTACAGAATTCTACTATAAGGATAAAGAATATTGTTATGAAGCAATACATATGCTTTAAAAAAATCCTGTGTTTTACTAATATTTTTCCAAATTCTTTACTAAAACTACTAAATAGCTAATAAAGTCTCTAGTTGCATATAGTTATAATTAGAAGGAGGCTCAAAGGAAAGTAGTCTACACGACATATACCTTTTACTTAAAGACAAACTATAAAGTTTGACTATTTCATTAAACAATCTATAACATGAAAGTACAAATTTAACTTTTTCTTATTGGTTAAATCTACAAGTACCTTCTGATTATTTTATGATTAGATCATTTTTAGATATACTAGAAGAAAATGGCCACTGAGCTAGGACAACACCATCCAGAAACTTTCGCAGACGCTACAAAACAGACTGCTAAAATGCTACAAGGCAGTTTATAGAGCAAGATGCCGAGTACAGGGATGCGAGCGTCAGTTCAGTCCGACCCTCTTGCATCAGCATCTATCACCTAGCACCCAGTGCACTCCAGGCCTACGTTAGCAGTTTCAGAGCGAGAGCAAGAAGTGTAAGACACAGGGCTTGAGAGATGGCTCAGTGGGCAATAGTACTTGCAGTGTGTGAGGACCTGAGGTAATCTCCAGAACCCATGTGAAAAGCAGACATACAGCAAAAGCATATGTAATCCAGGGCTCCTCTGGGGAGATGGGAGGTGAAGGGAAAGAGTCCCTAGACATCTAACATACAAAGCTGTTCTTTTCTCAAACAACATGGAAGACTAGGACCCACACCCAAGGTTGACCTCCATGCATGCACCATAACATGTATATGTCTGCATTCACACACACAGGAAGCAGTATATGATGCAGCTCTTGATCAATAAAAGTGTGAGAAAGACTTCAAGTCCCAGAGTATCGATGTAGCGGAATTGCCTGCAAAGGCTGCACTAGGTGCTGAGAGAGCCAGTGCAATGCACCTCAAGCTCAATGACCAAGGAGGAAGCTTCACATCAACTCCCGCCTCACTGCTAAAGCCTTTGAAGAGCCCTCTTTGGCTAGGTCCTTTAAGAGCTGGAGCTGCTTCTCCCGGGAACTGGACCCCGGTTCAACTCCCAGCATACATGCGATGGTTCACAACGATCCACAGTGTTCCCTCTTTATACACATTTATGTCATATCATCTATCATATTTACTATTCCTTCAACAAAAAGTTAATGAAAATTTACCACATGCCAAACATTCTTCAAAGGGAGTGAAAAACTCCCTACCCTTTGGGAATTTGTACTCTAGTAGACAGTAAACAAAAACCTAAGTAAATCACATAGAGTGTTAAGACATTACTGGGAAATTTAAAGCAGCAGGAGGGAAGGGACAGATGCAAGTTAAGTAATGGCGGGGAAGAGATGGAAATCTTTAATAAATAAATAAATTAAAAAAAACAAAAACAAACAAACAAACAAAAAGAGCATCGAGGTGAGCTTCATTGATAATGTAACATTTACACAAGACTTGAATGGGTTGTAGGAGTGAGCCAAGCAAATACTTGGGGGGAAAACCATTCCAGGAACAAGAAACACCCATGCCAAGTCTAGACCATGGGAGAAGCCTTCTGAGCTAGTAAACACAGCAGGGCCTAGTTGCTGGAGGAGAGTTGGAAGCAGACAGATCCAAGGTAAGGGGTGGTGGACCCAATTATCTGGGTGTCCTGTTGCACTGGAAGGACTTCCAGATTTACTAAGAGTGAAACAGGAAGCCACCAGGGTAAGAACACAGGACCTATCCGTGTTTATTCTATTTAGGTCGAGGTGGGGATGGACTTTGCTTTGTTTTGTTTTTTGAGACAAGGTTACACGCAGCCCCGCTGGCCTCTAGTACTGAAGGATAACCTTGAGCTTCTGACCCTCCTGCCTCCACCTCCACAATGCTGAGATTACAGGTGTGTGGCACGTGTTTTGAATCAATCACTGACTATCGTGTTGAGGACAATGTGGAGAGCAGGGATGGAAGCAATTTCAGTGGCAGACAGAAAACACTGGTGGCTTGGAGCATCATTTATTACTTTTTTGTTTTTTTAATTTTATTTTATAGATGTGAGTGTTTTGCCTGCATGTATGTCTTTGCACCATATGTGCACTTGGAGGCCAGAAGAGAGAATGGGATCTCCTGGGACTGGAGTTGGGGACAGTTGTGCGCTGTCACATGAATGCTGGGAATTGAACCCCAGAGTGTCTTCTAAACATCCTATCCATGTTTGTTAGACCCTACTGAATTGCATTTTCTGTATTTAAGAATGGGACTTTATTTTTAATCTCAGATGCTCAGCACTGTCTAAAAGTCATTACCAAAAGAAAGAAGGAATAAAGGAGAAAAATGGGAAAGGGAAGAACAGCTATTAGCTGGTCAAAGAAAAGGGAAGACACTAGTAATTGGGGAGGTCTTTGCAGATGGACCAGCCTTTTAGAATTATCAACTCGTGATTTACTTCGGCAGTTTGGCAGAGAGAAGGACCACCTGAAAACGCCCTAATTTCACAATCGCGATTCACAGGTGACACTCAGCTCCCCCCACTCCCACAGCAGAGGCCAGCCGCTGCTTTCCTTCTTACTTGGAGAAGCTTGTCGTAGCGCTCCGCAGACATCAGGAAGCGCCCATCTTCAAGCTGCATCTCCCGGTTCTCCAACAAGTTGTTCAATACTGGAAGCACGTTTCTCTCTGCCTTTTCCAAGCCTTCCAAAACCAGCGTCCTGCCTTCTGTGGCAGCGCGAACAGCACACTATTTCCAAGAAACACAAAGGCATTACTTTTATTTTATTTTATCATTACTTTTATGGTTTTTTAATTTTATTTTATAGATGTGAGTGTTTTGCCTGCATGTATGTCTTTGCACCATATGTGCACTTGGAGGCCAAAAATGAGAACACCAAGGGCAGCAGAGCCTGGCCTAATTGTACTTGCCCTGGAACTAACCGTGTTCCTTGTTAGAGAGACCGCGAATCAGGACAGTGGATTCTATCTTAATTTTGTTTTCTCTGCCTATCTGATCTTAGGCAAATGGTTTTACCTCTTTGTGCCTGTTTATTCATCTGTTAAATGAAAAGTCAGAAAAGATCTGGAGGGGTTTTTGCAACATTACATTTTAGATTACACAGCCAATGAAACAGAAAACTAACAGCTATCTAGGAATGGGTCCTGAAATTAAACAAGGAAACAGATTTCCTAGAGAAGAGAAACAAAAATTAGAGAAGAGGATCAAAAGGCTAGGTAGGGAAGCTTGGAGACCATGATGTTTGCAAATGAGTCATTAAGACAAATTCTGTTTTCCTGTGATCTTTAATGCTGACAACATCACACACATTTGGTTGACTGAATTGATGAGTACCATATCCCCATGGATTTAAGAAAATTCATAATCCAGGGAAATAGGGAGTAAATGGTAATGGACCAGAAACCAGCAAAGCTTCTCCTTCCAGGCCCTGAACACAAACATTTACATCAAAATCCTTGAAAGTTCACTTTAAAAGAAAATCGAATTCACATTTTTCTGCATGCCACACAGAATTAATGCTGGCAACTATATATTGCCACTCCTTAAAATCATCTTTGGTATCATGACACGAGTCTCAGAAAAATAACCTCTCCTGCTCTGTTCCTTAAACGTGGGTCCAGAATTACACCCACAACCAACAGCTTTTCCTCTCCAGCCGCTCCCACTACTCCCAAGGACTCTTCAGCACAGAGTCCAAACACTTTTTCTGTGTTAATGGCTTTCCAATCCCAGTGCTCCCAAGCTTCAGATCTACATGGCTGTGCTGCATGGAAGTCTGCAGCCAGACCTGACAGTACCCCAGACCCCCTGTACAACACTGAGCACGCCCCATTTCCCCAAATCTGCTTCAGTTCTATCCCAGTTTGCTTTTCACACTGTGGTAAACACCGTGACCAAAAGCAACTGAGAAAGAAAGGTTTGTCTTATAACTCACAGGTAAGAACCCATCACTGAGGAAATTCGAGAAAGATACCCAAGGCAGGAACCTGAAGCAAAAACCATGCAAGGAGGCTGCTTACTGATCTGGTCTCCATAGCATGCTTAGGGGCTTTCTTATATAACCCAAACCACCTGCCCCGGGGTGGCACCTCCTGCAGTAGCCTGGGCCCTCCCCTCCCACATCAATTATTAATCAAGAACACGTCCACAGGCTTGACAATCTAAGGGAAGCAATTCCGCAGCTGAGGTTCTCTCTTCCCAAGTGGCTTTAGAAATGGAGTAACCAAGCTTTTGTTGTGTCAACAGAAAATACCCAGTGCATCTTCCAGGCGGGAATACCGCTCACCCATGGCAGGACTCCAAAGTTGTATTTCATCTCCCAGAGTCGATTGATCTTCATATTCTGATAATCTAATATCCTTAATTGAACTTGAACTTACCAGTATGGTGACTGGCCTGACATCCCAGTGTTGGGCACTGCGGACCACCAGACCCCGAGTTTCTTGTAAACAACATCTTTTCCTCTGCTCTGAGCAGCCTGCAGCAGGAGATGGCAGGGGAATGGGTTCTGGTGAGGCCTGCAGCTGAAAGATCCCGAGAGCTGGGACGTGGCCAGAGCACTATACAAGCTGCACCTGAGCACAAAATGTTGGCATTCTTTCTCAAGGATGACTCATGTTCCTGTCTCTGTGTGTATGTATGTTTAAATCTCCAGGCCCTTGCCAAGACTCGCGAACAGACCTGTAGCGGCATGGGCGCTACATCCCAGGACACGGGGGACAGAGGCAAGAGGAAGACTCGTTAGTGGAGTCCAGCCTGGATCCACCTTGTCTGGGAAAAAAAAAAAAGAGGCCAAAATATTTCTCAATTCATCTATTTCTACCCCTCTCTTAACACCCTCACACAGACATACATGCAGGCAAAACACCAACACACAGAAAATAAAAATAAGTTTAAGAGCCCTGCTACTAAAGAGCAGAGGAGAAACACATTATCCGGAAGACATCACAATTGTGGGGGACAAGAATCATAGTAGATGGTAAAGTTCTGAGGAGAAACTGTACGCACTCAAATATCTTCTCACAAGACATAGATGACAAGAACAACAACAAAGTAACACTGCAGCAGGCTCTCTTTTGGCCACCAACCACCAACCATGACACGGAGACGTCTCATTAGCTATGAATGCTCGGCCTTGGCTTATGCTTCTCCCACTCTAATAACTTACCTGGTCTCTCTCCATCGATGTTTGCCTCGGGGCTTTTTGCCTTTCTCCATTCTCTATGTCCTACTTTTCTAACTTCCATGTCTGGCTGGCGTCTCCCTCTCTCGCCTAGATTTCTCCTGTCTGTTTTCTCTGCCAACCAGCCTTGCCTACCCCTCTTTCACCTAGCTATTGGCCAGTCAGCTTTTTATTACACCAGTCAGGTGACTTAGGCAGGCAAGGCAAAATGACAACACATCTTTTCATAATTAAACAAATGCATCATAAATAAAAGTAACACATCTTTACACAGTTACAGTGATATACCACAGCATAAACCAATATAACACACCTTTATGTACTTAAAGTAATATTCCGCAACATGAACAAATGTAACACACCTTTCCATAGTTAAAGTGATATTCCACAACAACACTGGGGAACTGCAAGAGCGCACTCTAACTATGTACTCTAACTATGAGCTCTGCCGTTTCACACAGCAGGGTTTCTGATGCACAGCTGGGTGGACACATCATCACTTCTACACATTCTTAACAAGACTGCATCGTTTCAAACACGAGGAAGCAGCAGGCAAACCAAAACCAAGCAACACTCCTCAGTGGCCATAAAGAGAAAGAGAAACCCTGCTGCAGGAGCCCCACTGGGCACTGCGTGAGTGGCAGCAGCCGTTTGCTGAATGAGTCAAAACGTGGGTGTATTGAAACGAGGAGGAAGAATTGTGGATGAATACAGAAAAGAGAATAATTCATTACTGAAATAAAACTTAGGGAGGTTTTACTTGGTGTTGGGCAAGCCCTCTGTAAAGTCTCTATGAGGTCCATAGCTCAACTAAGAATTTAAAAGAAAGTAAATTTCTCCAACTGATTTCTGGTTTGACATAAGTTATTTATTAATTAAATGCACTACATGGAAGTAAATTGGCTATTTCATATCACAGTTGAATCCAAGCGTGAGGATATAAGAAAAGAATGACTGAGCTACTTTACTTTCGGTTACTGTGATAAACAAAAGGATGAAAATCAACTTGGGGTGCAAAGGGGTTTACCTGGCTCACAGTCCAACATCAGAAGCCCTGGCAGGTACCTGAAGCAGGCACCAGGCTGCTCTGTGGTAAGAAAATGTGGCGCACTGGACTTAAACAAGCCAGGACTAGTCCCTGGAGCCTCTGTAAATGCCTAGGAAGTTATTTAAGTTCTTTATAATCAGCATTTCTGACTTTATTACTATAATCTGATTACATCTGCAGAGAATAAAATGTAACAATAAGAAAGTACTTTAACATATAAATGTTGTTTTGGGCCATATATAAGCTTCAACTTAGTTGGATAGAAAAAGATGCTACAAATGTTGTGTCTCATATGAGATAAGCATCTTGCCCCCACTCGATAATGTCCCCTTTGTCCCCTTTTGCCCATTACTGAAGTGAGGAAGAGTAATGCTGGCCTTCCCTACTGAGATCCTCTGGTCCTCAGAGGAGAGCCCTCCCCTCTATGGCTGTCAGTAAGCTGGCTCCCAGCAGGCCATGCACGGTTCCGCAGTGACAGCACAACTGTTCAGCAAGGAACACTGTTACATAAGCCTGGGAACGGATGAAGGGCACAGCCACGTGCGCCTACATTTGCTGTGAGAGCAGAGCAAGGTTAAGTAGAGCTTGAGAAAATTACTCTAGGTACTACAATGCTTTTCTAGACAGTCCAGTAAACACTGCGAATTTCCTCCCGAAATCCCCACAGCTGTAAAGGAACGGTGCACAGGCCTTTTATTGGTGTGACCAGCTGCGGCAGGCCCTTAGAAGAGAGGGCACCAACTTTAAGGAGTCTCTTGTCTAGGAAGCCAAAGAACCTCAAAGACCTAATTCTTTCAAATAATAATCAGGAGAAAATAAAGCAAGAGTCCTCTGACCCAGACGGCTCATACCTCAGCTTTAATAACCTGGTGCGTGGACATAAAAGAGTTCAAAGGAAAAACAGGTCCATAGCCTGTTCTAGATTCGTTTCCAATTTGATAAAACCCGAGGCAAGTAATTAATCTGGATGTCTGTGGCCTCCTTTACGAAATGATAGTATCCTCATGGGGTATTTCGAACGTAACGATTTAAATATCAAAGCAGTACTAGAATAAAAAAGTAAGGATATTTAAAATGCAAATCATTGCTAATACAGTCATTACTTAATGAAAATAAATTTCAAAAAGCTTCACATTTACTCAAAAAACTACAGTGTAAAAGCACTGCAGGAGCAAAAAGAAAAAGGAAAAGATTACAGTTTAAGGTTTTTACTCTGAGTGTGTACACGCATATGTGTGAGTACGTACTAAGTGCAGAGACCCGAGGTCAGCACTCAGTGCCTTCTTCAGTTGGTCCCCACTGAGCCTTGAGCTCACAAAGTCTGCTATCCCAGCTGACCAGCAAGTTCAAGAGACTATCCTGTATCTGTCTGGTTCCCACCCACCCCCACCCCACAGAGCTAGCTAGGGTTACAGATATGGAACTGCCTAGCTTGAACGTGGGAACAAGGACTCCAAACTCAGGTCCTTAAACTGTGCAGCAGACACTTTATGGAACTCAACCATCTCCTTAGCCCCAACTGTTTATTTTAAAATTTCAGAATAGTAAAGCCTTTCTCCACTGAACAAAACAAGTAAATATCAGATAGGGCAGATTGATTTTCTGTTTGCTGCTATAGTCTGAACGTGTCCCTCAAAGAGCATGTGTCCAATACTTAATCCTCAATGCTACAGGGTAAGACATAGGGTCTTTACAGGGCAATCAGCCTCCAAAGCTGTGAGCCAAATAAATTTCCGGTCATTATACCTGTCTCAGGAATTCTGTTCCAGCAACCCAAAAGTGCAGTACATTAGTCTACTATCCGCTTGCTTGCCGTGGGTGACTCAGTGTGGTCAAGTTCAGCTTTGAGCCTTCACTTCCTTCTATTGCCCAGAATACAGCAAGTTGTTAAGAACAATCAGTGATCCAGTGACACACCTTTAATCCCCAACACTTGGGAGTCAGAGGGGGGTGACTTTCCGTGAGTTCAAGGCCAGCCTGCTCTACAGCATGAGTTATAAGACAGCCAGAGTTACATGTGAGATCCTGTCTTGGGGAAGAAAAAGAAACCCCACCATCCAGTGGATACTAATCAACAACATTTTAAGGAAGGAAGGACTCCCTCCTGTCTTGTTATTTATAAGAACACAGACAGAACTAGAAATCACTGGATTAAATAACGCAGGCACAGAAAGCAAGTTCTACATGATCTTACTTTCACAAGGAATCTACAAACTTTAACTACAAACTTCCCAGGAGAGCAGGGAAGAACAGGGAGAGCAGGGGAGAGTCAGCAGGTACTGGGTTGTGCTGGGAAGGACCTCAGTTCGGGTGTGCTACTCACAGCAGGGTGACAATGGATGATGGTGTGCTGTTTCAGTAAGCTGGTGGCACACACTCTGAATGTCTCACCATGGGGGGTTCTGTTTGTCCTCGTCCTGTACACCTCATGGATCTATTTCAGAGTCTAGAAAGAGCCTGAATACCTAATATTAATATCTGTTTATGAAAAAAATGTCCCCCTTTTGCAAAAAAAAAAAAAGCTAGCTGGACAAGGTCAGGGCTAATCTGTAACAGGAAGACCTTAGCACAGTTTCAGTCTGCACAGGCATGAAATCTATGACCCAATCAGGGAAGCTAAATGACCCATTTTTACAAATACAGAGCACATTTCATTTTGCTTTGATTATAATATCTGACCCAAATAAACATCAAATAGATAATTATATGGCACTGACATTCAGTTATTAATATAAAAATTAAAGCCAAGCTTATTTTCTTTTTTTTAAAAAAATAGCTATTTTATAATTTTGAATAGCAGCATGTGGTCAGTGCAGTCATCAATGGCCACCATCATTACTTTTGGGGGGAAGCAATAGAATCAATTCTCCCTCTGCTATCAGCCAATTCTATGACCCTAGCCATGGAAGCCTGTTATCTCATCTGCAAGATAAGCAAGTCATCTGCCCCCAAGGAAGTTTTGAAGATTAAAACACCAAGCACGAGAGGGTTTCTCCAGTAAATGCCTCCTCATTCATCTCCCTTTATATTTTAAAATTTAATTGCACAAACCTTCCAAACAGTTCATATTATAGGCAGGAAAGAGTTGGTCTCAGTATGAGAGTGACACAATTAGGAGCCATGGCCTGAGCTCTGGCTGCCAGAGAGGCCAAAATAAAAAGACAGATTTTCCCAACTGGGATAATTGTAGCACAAAACAGTATAGTTGGAAATGGTCTGGTAAAAGTGCCAGAACCTAGCCACTCTTCATAACCTTGTTTCCACGAAGAGATGTTTTCCAAATCCTAAATATTTCTCTCATGAATGAGCTTCCAGAATACAACCTTGTCAGTTCAGTAAGCTGGTGTGGAAATGGCTCCAGAATCCAGAGATGAGATGGAGTCTATGTTTCCTTGTCTGCTCCCAGTCAATCAAAGGCACTTAGACAAGATAAACTCCCCCTGTCTCATCGATGGTATGATGCTATTCAACTACATATTAAAAGTTGCTTTTATGACCCCATAAAATCATGATGTGATTTTGGTTTTTTTTAAGTCTTGGAGTTTTTTTTTCTATTAACAATGTCAATCAAAAATAATCTAAAATAGAAGAGAATATGTAAATGTTTACTTTCCCTGTGCTTCACACTAACACGTACTACATACATTACTGAACTTCACACTAACA
>NW_004949186.1:366588-374932 GCF_000317375.1 Microtus ochrogaster
ATACATTACTGAACTTCACACTAACATGTACTACATACATTACTGAACTTCCCATTATCACATAAAAAAAATGACAAGATTATAATGAGTGCCTAAACTAGAAATCATTTGATTTTGTCTTTCTCCTCCCCAAACTATTTGAGGGTTAAAGATCAAGGGTTACCCTCTTGGTCAGGGTAAATATATGTTTAATTATTTGTACTATAGATAATCATATTTCCTTGCACTTGAGTACATTTTAAACCTGACTTAAAAGTCTTTTTTCCCTAGTTTTTTTTTTGAGTAATGTGACAATCACAATATTAATGACAACATCAGCAAATTCAGAAGAAAACTTTGGTAAGTTACAACAACAATTATTGGAGAATTTGTATTTTGTTTTTTAGGTTAGTTTACCATCTTGGGCAAATGAAAGTTAAAGTGTGAGCAACATATTGATCATGGTCTCCTTATTTCTTGACAGATATCAAAGTAATCCAAGTAAGTAATCATATTTCACTCTGAGCAATTTTTCTTTAAAGTCTTACAAACTGCACTGCAAAAGATTCCTGTAAATAAGAAAAGGAGCTTTGTAGCAACTAGGTAACTAGAGCAAGCTTTGACAATGACGCTTGTGGCGGAGTCCAGCATCTTCCTGAGGAGCCCTGACTTCCTTTTCCACTGACTGAGAGCTTAGAGAAGTAATAGCCAGAGAATTCTAAAAATCACACCCTACATAAAAACCAAAAATGCAAATTAAAGCCTATCAATTTGGCAAAGTATACAGAGACACCAATGATGTCACAACTCCATGAGGCAGTGGTCTCATGAGGCAATGGGGTAGCATTTAGAGCATCAGTGGGGTACCCATCCTGGAAAGCAAACTGGCCATGAATAGTGAGGCTCTTTAGAAAGTCCCACTCTGCCCATTACGAATCGTCCTTCTAGGACCACATCTAAATCCCCATCCGATCAGAATGAGATCTAAATATAATATTCAAAGAGTATTATTTGTAATATTGAAAAGCCACAAAATTTAATGGTTGGCAGTATGAAAGGGCACACAGAACGGAACATTATATAACAGCATTACTATTTGGTGAACTGAACTATTGTATAGACATTTAAATGACATATTTCAAAGAAATACCTACTGTCTCCTGATTTTAAAAGATACCATGTGTAAAAGGAATGATGAAATTTTACATATGGTATTCCATTTTTGTTACGTTTACTCATTATTATATAATAAATACATGTGCTTATGGACAGAAAACTATACAAAGTATTCATGTTTGTAAAGAACATAACAAGTAATTTAAAATTCTTAGTATAACATGGACATCATAACATGTTAACCACACTGAAAACCACAAATGTTCTCCCACTACTCATGGAAAGCTATAGGCATTATTTCATCTGTTGATCAGTCTAGGTTATGGGCATTACTTGGTTGTGATTGAAGCTTCTTTCTTTATAGCTGGACATCAAATTGAATGGTTAAGAAGAGGGAGGGGAGGCAGAGGGAGGGAGTGAGAGGAGAGGAGGGAGGTGAACTGTGGTCAGGATGTAAATAAACGAATAAATTTAAATAATTTAAAAAATGCCTATTCAAAGTTAGGCATTAAATGAGAAGAAAACTTTGAACTTCTCTGAGCATCTTTATTCATTTTATTTTCTTTTTCATGTGTTTACAGATGCTGATTTTTCCTCAGCTCAGTTTTGTTGAAATCATACTAAATAAAATATTAATTCTATAAAAAAGAGAATATTAAGGAAATAAAAGGAATTTCTTAAAGGACTTTGGATCTTATAACGTGACTAAGTGGCAATCAATTAGCAGCTTGGTCTATCTAGAATTCAAATGGAAATTTTACCTTGTGATAATTCAAAATAGACATTTAAAAAATCAATATTTGGATAGAGAAACAGCTCAGTTAAAAGAGCTTGCTGCGATTCCAGAGGCTCTGGACTCAGCTCCCAGTACACACTCACTCAACCACTTGTAACTCCAGCTCCTGAAGAATGATGCCCTCTCTGATCTCTGTGGGTATCACAGACAGGTGGCATACACATATGCACATATGCATAAAATAAAGGTAAGTTTTTCTTAAGGATCAACCACTTGTCCACAGGAAAGTCAATCTTCTTAGTCGTGCATTTTTTCTTTTCAATTTACTTCAAAAAATTTGCCAGGTTTAATCATTTAATGGCAAAATATCTACCCTCAGAGATGAATATATTTTAATAGGAAAACCAGACAATAAATGTGGAAGACAAGGTAAGTTCACATGTTGATGCCATGTTAGGCTGTGTTACAGAGTTTAGATTTTATTTATTTTATTATGAAATCATCGGATGCCTTTAAGCATGTAGCACTTACAAACTCAAATACTTGGGAGGTGGGGACAAAACCTCCATCTGAAAATAGGCAGCAGACAGGGACATGAGCACAGACACGCACGTGCACACACACACATACACACACACACACACACTTAAAACAGCCACCACCCCTTCCCCAGCTCCTATGATTCCCAACAGGTCATAGTTTGAACACTTGTCCCCAGCTAGCAGTACTGTTCCAGGAAAACTGGAGCCTGGCTGATGGACTGGGGCCACCACAGGCAAGTCTTTGAAGGTTCTACTCCAGCCGCGGCTGGAGCCCACTCTCTCTTTCTGCTTTCTGATCTCCTGTGAAGCGGGAGAAGCCTCCTTCCTTAGCATTGCTGTCATGTATTTTGGTCACAGAGACACAAAAGAAACAAACATCTTATTTCACTCCAGATTTCTAATCTCACATCTATAACTGCTTCTTGTGCAGCCTTCTGGAAGATTTCAATGTGCACAAGAGAACAGATGTGTTTCTTCTGCCACGAATGTCTTTCCCATTCTTTCCACTCATACGCTGGACGTCTTACTAGGTGAGACTAGTGGCCTACCCCATGTTGGGCGCGCACACATGTGCATCACGACTTGAACCCAGGCCCTTGTACCTGCTAGGCAGCTACTTTCTCCTGAAGCTACGCCCAGCCTCCTTTCACTGGTTTACTTAATGGCTGCCATGGTTTACAGTGGTTTATTTCAGGGCTACCATGGTTTACAGTGGTTTATTTCATTGTCCTCTTCGATGTGCATCATTACTGTTTTCCATTAGTTTTCCGATTTTGAACACACTACAACTAATATTGCTGAGCTTTGTTCTTCGTGAACACATTTGTGTAGGGGGCACAGAGATCTCTGTGCTCCCAGACACATGCTAGGGGAGCCTGCAGTGTTAGCACACAGAGTTGTTCCTTCAAGAAAAGAAATACAAAACAGTTTTCTGCCCAGAAGGCTGCAGCAGGTGGGCCTTCTAGCCTGGTGACCTCTGTGCAATCTGTGTGGCTTGGAGACCTTCCAGCACCGGACCCCTCCAGACCATTCTTGTAAACTTGTTTTTCTCATCAGTCTGTAGAACCTAGCTTTATCAACAGTGCCACATGTCCTTTACCAGGAGTTTGGATGCAATTATGTCTGGGCAGTATTTAGCTTACTTTGCTCCTCGGAGACTTAGGTATGCTTCGCTGGCATGCAGGATTGAGTTAGTCATCACAAGAACAGTTTTCACCAGACTGTGCCATGTTTAAATAAGTAAGACTCAGGGTCAGACTTTCAAAGTTTGAACCAACAGTGGCTACTAGGCCTTCTTGCCTCCCACAGTCTGTCTCTGCTTTCCAATGAAGATCAGAGATCCCTCGCACATATGGGAGAAAAAGAATGTTGGAGGTGTAACTGTTGAATCCAAACACGTGTGCAGTGTCTTCTGTCTTGAGAGAGGGTCCCTGTCAACGATGCAGAACTGCACCGGCTCCCACTGCCTCCAGTGGCAAAGCTGCTGACTCATCTCCCTTATTAACAATGGACATGGGTGGGTTCCTTACAGTTAGATTCTTTTGTTTTTGTTTTTAAATTTATTTAGCTTTATTTTATGTGCATTGGAATGAAAGTGTCAGATCCTCTGGAACTGGACAGGTGTAAGCTGCCATGTGGATGCTGGGAATTGAACCCGGGTCCTCTGGAAGAGCAACCAGGTGCTCTTAACCACTGGGCCATCCCTCCAGCCCTAAAGTTAGATATTTTATGTTTTAACTTGTGGTATTTGCAAATAAGAGAGCCAAGTACATCCCCATGAACTCAATGGATACTACAAATATTTCCTGTATAATTAGATTATTTATAGTCTTTACCCTATATTCTATAAGGCACTTGAAAGAACATTTAATAGTTTATGCAATGTTTTAAGAAATAAATATGTTTCTTTGTAACATTCATAGAATATTTTAGTTGATTATCAACACCTAAGAAACACCCAACAAAATACTGTAATTCCTGGAAGTATTTCATTTCCTGTGCTTTTACCCACATCTCTCTAAGTCAACTTTAGATTGAAAATACTTATGCTAATATGCTAGGGGAACTCCTATGTTAATAAGCAAGTTAGAAGCAGCAACTGAAAATGAAGAAATCCTGATCTTTTTTTTTTTTTTTTTTTTTTATTTTCGAGACAGGGTTTCTCCGTAGCTTTTGGTTCCTGTCCTGGAACTAGCTCTTGTAGACCAGGCTGGCCTCGAACTCACAGAGATCTACCTGCCTCTGCCTCCCAAGTGCTGGGATTAAAGGCGTGCGCCACCACCGGAAAATCCTGATCTTTAACTGACATCTGAGTACCAGCCACCTCATCCAAGCTCTCCTTTAGATCTAGATGAAAGAACAAGAACATCGAACCCTAAATCAAACCTGTGTAGAAAGAATAACAACATCGATCTTTCACTGACACATGAGACTCTCTTTTTCCACTTTACAAGTCAATTTCACAGAACCCTGGAGCAGTCGGTCATGGGCTGGCGGGTAAGAGCTTACCTGGTCTATGTAAAAAGCCGTGCCAGCTCGGATCTCCCGGCGCTGTTTGAGGTCAGTTTCAGTGGTGTCTCTTGACAGGGCAATGTATTCCACCTCTCGTTTGGTCAGTTCCTGTAGAACACAGAGCAAAATTATTCCAGAGCTAAAAATCAAACTATCATCCTACAATTTAGACTATTCAACAAAGTCACTGCCTAGAGAAGAGCATTATAACTATAATTATGAATTGAAAATATTTTGAGTCTTTGAAAATTTTCAATAAATTAGATACCAAAATATACAAATGCCAGGTATAATGGGGCTTGTCTTTAATCTCAGCACTTGAGAGGCAGAAGCAGGTGGATCTCTGTGAATTCAAGGCCAGCCTGGTCTACATAGCAAGTTCTAGGCTAGCCAAGGCTACATAGGAGACAATGTCTTAAAACTTCCCACACACATGCACACACATTACATAAGAGCACACATACTTCACATAAATATACACAAACACACACGTGTGCTCACACATATACACATACATATGTATACATATATAAACACATTTGCTCACAGACATTGCATACACACACAAATGCACACACTGTGCTCACATACACGTACACACACATCCTTAGAGCTTCATTTTTATTGTACTCCATCCTACTACTTAAGTAACAAGAATCAAAATTGAATCCTGAAAACCTACATTTATCCTGTTGAATTCTTTTTCAAATATCATGAATAATTATTGGGCAATTTTCCTACAAGTCATAACAAATTTTATAAGTAATATTTAACTTTTTTAAAGTGTGGTTACAATTCATTTACTCCATTGACCAAGGTTTGGCAACTGAACACAACATTATTGTTCAATACCTTACCAAGTGTGAAACAAAGACTAGACATCAACAGCTGGAGCAGATGGAAGAGAAGGAAGAGGAAACTAAAGCAAAGGGAGAGAAGAAAAACCTATCTAGTCCCCCAAAACATTATGTGATCAAGGGGGGCAGAAAGACATCTAGAATATACCATCTCAGAGCAGTTTACCTACTTGGAGAACAATGTTGTCGTAACCTAACAACTGGATGCATTACCCTTGCTTTTACAACAGTGAATTAGGAACAGTGACACTCTCCAATCAAATAAAGGGTATAATAAACTTTTACTAATCAAAGAAATTAATTTACTTAAGGATACAGGGAAAGGTTGACAGATCATGTCATTACTGGAGAAGGAGCTTTTCACTCAATGGGATTGTATTTCCTTGCAACTTATCCCTGTTACATTAATGAACAATACTTTATTGTCATTCAGTTCTTTTAAATTTCTTTGTTCCAGATTGCCATAATTTCAAGTTTAACAAAAAAGAGACAAACGTTTAAAATAGAGAAGATGCATAATCATAAAGATGTAATAATATCAAATGATATTTTCCTATTCTAGAATACAGTAATTCTCTTCTTTTAGCAGATACTTACTTCCTGCTTCCAGAACACATCACTAATAACATCATGTCTGCTTCTTTAAATGGCTGAACGTAACTCCCTTCCTAAAACCCTTTCATTTACAATGATTGGCAAAGTGTGTGTGTGTGTGTGTGTGTGTGTGTGTGTGTGTGTGTGTGTGTGTGTGTGTGTAGACTTGTCAGGCTAACCTAGAACTTTGATTCTCCTGCCTCTGCCTTTTAAGTGCTGGGATAAAGGTGTGCACCATCATAACCAGCACCTCTTATTATCAAAGAGCACCACAGTTTCATCTTGAACTACTAACCTCAGTCTTGATGGTCTCCTTCAGCAGCCAAGCACCAGACACTACTTCATGAAAACAGGAGGGAACACGCTCTCATACTGCGCCAGAAGAGGCAGCAGAAGGCAGCTGAATCGTTTTAAATGATCTAAATTCTTCTTTAATATCACAGACAAGTAACAAATTATCTATCAATTTGTATTAGCTTCAGCAAGCTTGCTCCCAAAATGTTATCCACTCAGGACATTACCAAGTGAAGACTCTTACATCTGGTGACAACAGTATTCACTGAAGTTTGCAAGGTGGCAGGGCAGTATTGAGTTGTCATATATGTTTGGCTACTTCAGATCTATTTTACCACTTGAAATTTGGGGGTAACAGTCATGTGGCTTCACACTTGCAGTCTTACATTGCATTGTTAAACTAAATCCCTATGATATCTTAGCCCTCTCATTCCACATTTCTAAGAATTTCAAAGCCAGGACAAAAACAAAATCTCAATGACATATCATAGTCTTTGAAATGAGTGGGGGAAAGTACCTCATTCTTAAACAAGACACTTTCGCCTTGTGTGCTCAGGACAATGCTACAGGGTCGGACACACCTCACAAACTGACTCTGGGCATGGATAAAAGAGATGAAAGTTATAGGCCAGTGGGGGTTCTGTGTCTGATTTGTCTATTTCACTTTTCTTCTTCCTGCCTCATAAACATTATGAAGTTCTAAAGGAAATTTGGGGCTGGAGAGAGGGCTCAGCAGTTAAGAGAGTTCTGTGCTCATACAGAAGACTGGAGTTTCACAACCTCCTATAATTCCAGCTCCAGGAGACCTGATGCATCCTCTGGTCATGGGGAGCATTCACATGTGTGTCCGTGCACACACATCACACACACAAAAAAAAAATTTAAATGAAAGATAAACTAAATGTGCCACTGAGATAAAGCATATAAAACAGATTTCAACAACAAAGAAATCAATTCTTCAATTATAAATAACACAAGGAAGTTTTAACAAGAGGAGTTTTTTTACATTCTAAAAAGACATTCAGAACACAACTTCATCTGAGGTGAATCATTCTTGCCTAAATCAGGAAAACAATGTCTATTAATACTGACAGGATAACAGAAAGGCCTTTAAATGTTCCTTTTGGCATTGAGATCTAAAGATTTCAATTCACATAACAGTTTTCAAAGAACTAGCATTATACAAGAGAACAGTGTCAAAGAGGTGAAATGGCGGCTCAAGTCTAACTCCATCATTTCCTAGCTAAAGACTGAGTGAAGATCGAGTGGATCGGCCAATCTGTGCTCATTTGTTTTCTCACCTATAAAAGCAGTATGTAGCCACGGCATTAAAAATGTCCTACACCTTGGGTCCCCTCTAAAAACCACACAACTTCAAAACCTCAAAGGAACTGCTTCGTCTTTTAAGTTGTGAGCCTGTGATAAGGAAATATTCCCTGAGTAACACAGGAGAAAGAGCTGTAGTGTTGGGTTTTACAGTCTCAGGGCTGCTGATTCTATCTGCTCACTACTCACTGCCTCGGTTTAGATTTCTTTTCTTCTGAAAGTGGAAGGCTTTCTAGTTACAGAACCAGAAAAAAAAGTGTGTGTGTGTGTGTGTGTATGTGTGTGTGTGTGTGTACATACATACATCTATATCTATGCAAGCTACTATATATATGTATATACATCCATATATATGCAAGCTACTATATATGTGTATATACATCCATATA
>NW_004949186.1:375511-382841 GCF_000317375.1 Microtus ochrogaster
AAGGAAGGAAGGAAGGAAGAAAGGAAGGAAGGAAGGAAATGCTGGCAAAATTTCTGTTTCATATTAAAGTTATTATCAATGCTAAAACAGAAAAAATATCAAACAGACATCAAAGGATCATATGTCCTACATTTCAGACAAGATCGGGCGCGTTCAGGGAGGTATGGCCGTGGACTATCCTACATTTCAAAGCACATGAGAACACTGGTAAAATCATCTATAGGTGTCCTTAAAGGAATGAAAGTGCTCTTTATGGACGAGTGAGGAACTAGTATCATTATTTCATCAGTTTCAAAGCCTAACTTTTTTATTCCAAAGGGAGATATGGCCAAATAATTCCAGACAAATAATGATCGTTACAGACACAAAAAGCTAGAGTCTGTTCAAATCTAAAGCAGCACTGGTTGGAAGACAGGCAAAGGAATCTATAACTCAAGTCCACTCTCTACACCATCTGGTGCATGCACCTTTCCTAAGATGTCAGCACATGTCTACTCATAATAGATAGGGCATCAATAACAAACCAAAAGAATAATTCTGTCCAAGTCCAGTTTGCTGAGCTAAAGAGTCTATTGACTTCACTTACTAGAGGATGGGTGTGTGAAGTTACTTACAGGAATGTGAGTGGCCCCACAACACCAGAAACTCCCACTAAACATGGATAATGACTTCCTCCCTGATTTACAGAGAGCTCCACCCACACACACTTTGTTAGCCTCTCCTCTATACACTCCAGCAGTTGAAGACCACATCATCTGGTAGAATTACACACATATAGGAGAGGAAAACAGAGGGCTGGCTGACATCTCAGGGGAGGGGCTAACACCCTTCCTGCCTCCTCCTCCTATGAGAGAATGTCGTCACACGGCAGTGTGGGGAGGGTCACTTGTGGATCATCACAGCTGCTCTAAGTGGTTAGTGGCTTTATGCTCAGGACAGCAACCACAGCCCCATTCTTTTGGGAATAAGATGGCCGCAAACAAAGTGGTTCCAGTCTATTAATTAAGTAAATCATCAACATGTTCAACTTCTACCTAAGCATTTTCTAAAATTATTAAATTGATATAATTTGTTTGTTCACAGGTAATCACACAATAAGCCAGTGGGTTCATCACTAAATACACAAGGAAAAAAATCTTGCTCTTGTACTTCTAGAAAAGGTTAGACGCTGTGGGGCACAACTTTGATCCCAGCAGTAGGGAGGCAGAGGCAGGAGGATCCCTGTGAGCTTCAGGTCAGCCAGGGCTACATAATGAAACCCGTAAGAAAAAAAAAAAGAAAGAAAAGTAGAAAACCTGTAGCAGCAGTGCTCCAAACAACACAGAATACAGAAGAGTGGCTAAAATACACATACTAGTTAACTGTGTAACAACAGAAACTATCACAAAGGTTGAGGATCCTTAACATGAAAAGAAATGCTCCAAAATGTGAAACTTTATTAGTGCCCAAAGTCACACCACGGTGAAAAATTCCACACTCAAGCTCATGTAACAAGTTACTGTCAAAATGCAAAGGCGCTAAAAATATTGCTTGAAACTATCTTCAAATTGTATGTATATGGGATCTATCAAACATAAATGACCTTCATGCTTGGACCTGGGCCCCAGCACCAAAGGGAGCTTATTATAATACAAGCAGATAATAAAAAAAATTATGTAAAATTCATTTAATGGTTATTTCCAACAAGATGCCAAACCTCTAAAGATATGTAATCGAGTGAAAAAATAATCACATTCACGGTATTGATAAAGCTCAATGTATTAGTAAATCATTTCTTTAGAAATACATACATATATAATAAAACGATGCTCAAGAAAGCAAAAACCAAGTAAATGATATTATTGAAGATAACTGAGTCTCTACAAATAGGGACTGCAATGGATCAGCTAGTCTCGGGAATAGCTCAATAGCACTGGTGATATTCTAGCTCTCTATTAATTTAGTTTGTTCTTTGCCAGTTCCATACAGGAATGTGGTGCACTCTGGCTCTCGCCTCCCAAACCCCTTCCTCTTCCTCTTCATATCCCATCCCAACCAATGGCCATCCTCCCTACAGGTCCCTTTCCCATATTCATGCCATGCTTTGCTTTGTTCAATGAACCAATGAATTCAACTGGAGCCACACATTTGAGTATAGGTATGGAACTATTCAATTCAGCCAATAAATATTCCCAATCTCCCAGATTCCTTCAGTAGCCAATAGTTCAGCAGGGAAGGCAATAATGGCTATTCTTAGTTATCAACTTGAGTACATATGGAATTAACTAAGACCCAAAACTGGGGCACAACTATGAAGGATTTTTGCTTAATTTGAAGTGGGAAGACCTACCTCTAATCTAGATCTCTGAGGTAGGAAGACACACATTTAATACAGATCTTGAGGAGTGCACACACATCTTTAAAGCAGACCTTTTAAACTAGAAAAACTCACCTCTAATCTGGGCCATCCCTTCTGCTGGAAGCTGATACAAGGACATGGAAGAGGAAGCTTTTGCTCTTTGCCCTCGTCTCACTAGCAAGTCCATTCCTTCACTGCCATTAGAGTCTACTTCAGGATTACAGTCTATACTGAACCAGCCGAGAAATCCAGCCTCCTGGACTGAGAAACTACAAGATTCTTGGACTTTCTGTTCATAGCCAGCCATCGTTAAACTAACTGAACCACAGACTGTATGTCGTTCTAGAAAATTCTCTTTCTCTATATATTGAGAGATTCATTCTATAAGTTCCGTAACTCTAGAGAACCATCACTAACACAGAAAGGTACGTACCCCACAAGTCCCTCACAATTCATGACTATTTAATATCCAAGATAGTCTATCCTGCGCAGGAGACCAATGGCACTCTTGACACTAGGACTCTCGCCACCACTTCATCTGTGCCTGACATTTATTAGGCACATCTTCTCAGAGACCATGTTTCCTACTTTATTTTTTTCCCCAATAATAGACTTTCTCCCAATAACAGGGCTTAATGTGGGAGCTCACACGTGTGTATCCCCGGCACCTGAGAGGTGAGGCAGAAGGAAGGTAAGAGTACAAAACTAGGCTGTCCTCCATGCTGCTTAATTCCGGTCAGCAAGAGTGACGGCAGCATCATCACTGTCAAGAATCACTAGAGTCCAAGGGCAAGTGAAGGTGTTGCTGAGATTGTCAGTTGCCTCTATGATCCTCAACACACAAGCATCATGCTGACGTGAAAGATACGCCCACAAGTGCTCACAGGAGTATATGCAAATTCCCAGGGCCCTATTTTCTGGGGTGTGAAATCCTGCTAAAATAGATAACCAATAATGGCTGTAATTCATTTCTTGCCTAACATGTGTCAAATAAAAACACAAATTATTTTCTCCACTGTATCTCATTTAGATCTCACAGCAGGCCTAGGTGGCAGAGGCCATATTATGTAAGACAGATTTGAGCCACATCGTCTGAGTTCAAATCCCAATTCTGATATTTATTAGTTGTGTAACTTTAATCAACTCATTTAAGCTCCCAGTGTCATTTCCCTGATTATTTAATAAATACAATTGTACTTAGAGTTGTGAGAATTATATTAAGCACACAGATCAAGGGTTTATAAAGTAAAAGAATGCTATGCAAGCTCTCACTCCCATTTTGCAAAGAGAAAACCACTGTTTGAGAGGAGCACCATTTGTGTAAGGTTGACTAACGTTGGAGAGGAGCGCCATTTGTGTAAGGTTGATGAAAAAGAGCTAATTAGACTTAAGTTGTTCAAGTTCAAAGCTTGCATTTCAGATTTCACATCTCACATACCCCACCCCACAGAAGCGTTTATTCTTCTGTGTGTGTGTGTGTGTGTGTGTGCGCGCGCGCGCGCGCAGACCTGTGAGCATGTGCCACAGCATACTTGTGGAGGTCAGAGGACAGCTTGCAGGAGTGAATTTCTCCTCCCACTGGGTTCTGAGATTCAAACTCAGGTTGCCCAGCTCGGCAGTGAGCACTTTTACCTACTGAGCCATCTTACCAGCTCTCTACAAAAGCTTTTTGACACCTTCAGCCTTAAGACTTTCCCTAACACAGGTTTACATCAAATTTAGCATTCGCATTAAATGCTGTTCTGCCCATTAGTCCTGCTTCTATTATTTTTATGACATTAATAATATGTTTCATCCTTTATTAGAATTTGGAAGTCACTGTTATTTCTGTACATTATATTTCCATAAAATCCCCACTCTCCCTATTCGTATTTTTAGTGCAGCACATTCTTAAAAGCACTTCCACCTTTAATTGGCTGGGAGCTGCATTACTCTATAGAAGGCAAGCATTATGCGGTGCTGTGTGATGCCTGTGGTGTATTTCACATTAACGCTTCAACCAGCAGTATTTTTAGGACAGCCTCAAGAAAACATGAGTCATACTTAAAAGCATGCCAGAAATAGAACAAGATTTAAGACTGCACATTACGAACATCTGCAAAATAAACTGCCAAACTGCCATGCATAACATAATATAAACAGGTCCTGTGCATGAGAGAAACCCCTAGCTTTGACTTCAGGCACAAGATGCCACTACCTTCTGGGAATCCACTAAGACAGTATCACGGAGCTTGATCTTACTGTCTAGGCTGTCCTACCCTGTAAAGATAAAACATCTGGGTCACGATGGCTGCATTTCTAACTAAAGTCTTATCCCATGGCTTTCTACAAATAAAATCATAACTACTTCTGACTGTGCTGTCATATTCAAGAACTTCATGCTCTAAACTATGATTTTTTCTCCCCATATAGAAGCCAAGTCATCATCGATATAAAGACTTAAAACTAAAATTAAGCACAGTTCCAATTCCCTCAAAATAAATCCTTGAAAACTATTGATTTTTTTTTTGTATTCTAAGAAACAACATAATACAGTGAAAACACAAAGTATCTGCAGCCAAACAGTTCTAGCTGGAGTTAATCATCCTGTCCTCAGCGGCCATGGACAGGCATTTAGTCCATTCTGTGTTTAAGTTTTCTCATTTTCCAAAAAAGTTAATATTTGTCAGCTATGACCACCATGGGCACTACAGCTATGAGAATACCTTGTTTAGTCTTGTTTAAGTCTGTCCTCACCAGCAAAGCCCTGTCTCTGCTGTATGCCTGGACAAACACAGTGCAGACTAGGTGCAGACTAAGTGTAGGCTATGTGCAGAGTAGGTGCAGGCTAGGTGCAGGCCAGGTGCAGGCCAGGTGCAAACCAGGTGCAGATCAGGTGCAGACCAGGTGAAGACCAGGTACACACTAGGTGCAGGCTAGGTGCAGGCCAGGTGCAGGCCAGGTGCAGGCTAGGTGCAGGCCAGGTGCAGGCTAGGTGCAGAACAGGTGCACACTAGGTGCAGGCTAGGTGCAGGCCAGGTGGAGACCAGGTGCAGGCCAGGTGCAGACCAGGTGAAGACCAGGTGCAGACCAGGTGCAGGCTAGGAGCAGGCCAGGTGCAGTCTAGGTGCAGGCCAGGTGCAGACTAGATGGACACTCAAATCACCTGCTGGGCCAAGAGTGCACTCTGAAGAAATTACAGAGAACGGGCACAGAACTTACCCCCAAGCTAACTCTCAGAGGCTGTGTCAGGGATTTCCCAAGGACATTTCATTTTACTCACCTCAATCACCCCATGAAAATTACACAGATGGTTGCAGAGCCTGGGAGTCAGTTCCCAGCACCCACATGGTGACAGACAACCAACTGTAACTATAGTTCCATGAGATCTGACACCCTTTTCTGACATTCATGGGCACCAGGCATGCATGCAGTACACACAAACATACATTCAGACAAAATATTTACAAAAAAAAATTACTCGGAAGGATCTAAACCCAGGCTACCAGGAGTCTGGTCATTCTCCAATATACTTAGGGGGTGTAAAGAAAGCACAGTGGCCCTCCTCACTGCAAGTGAATACGCTACTAAAATGTCACCTACCTACTTGCTTCAATCTGTTCCTGGAGGTAATGACAGCAGAGTGAAGACATGGAGGTGGGGGACACAAAGTGATGTGTTCAAAGCCCAAGTCTTCATTATTTGCAACATAGTTTTGTGGACTAAATGGGTAAAACCTAAAATCACTCACACAGCTCTATTTGTGAGGATCTAGTATATGCTGAGCATCAAGAATACAAAGATGAGGATAGCAAGGTCCTTCCTTCAAGACGCCAAAGAGAAACAATATGTCTAGAAAACCTCAGTGTATAAAGCCCCCGAGGTGAGCTGATGAGTCTTCAGCAAACACGGCTGCAACCACAACTAGCTGAAAGGGGAACACCGGCATGAGTGTTCAGCCCAGATGAGGTTTTTCTTAAAATTAGAAAAACCCATCAACATAGATTAAGTAAATTACAGCATATCCAATATGAGTAAGTGTCACACTGTGCCTGTGTGTGAGGGGAATGCATAAGCACTAGAATTTACATAGAAATACAAAGAGGAGATATCCCTGGAACTATGAAAATGGCAACAGGGTGAGAATGTGATATACCTATTATGTTGTCTTAACATTTTAACCAAATAAGTAAATTATATTAATTTATAATTTATGTTTTAAAGTCAAGCTTTAGAAAATATTTAATATAAGACCATTTTCATAACATATTCTTTTATGAACATGGGCACAAAATATATGAAGTATATTTTCTTTTTTGTACTTTTCACAGGTGCACGAAACAATGGCTCTCGTTAGTAACACTTCCCTACACGTGTATCATCGTCTACACCTGCTGTCTCCACATCCTTCTTTCCTCCTCTTGCCTGCCATCTTCCTCCAACCACGTGATCCCCTTCAGCTTTCTCACCACATTTCTGTGAACACAGGCGTATATAAATCTCGATTCTGCACATGGCAAAGGCCGTGCTGCTGGGATCAACACAGTATGGTACTGGTGCAAACGCAAACTGCAGTCCAGCACAACAAAATAAAGAGCACAGAAATAAATCTGTTTAACTATAACTATGGAGACGGGGTACCAAGAGGACATGATGGGGGAAGATAATCTTTTCAACAAATGATTCTGGGAAAACTATTTCCACATGCCAAGGATGAAATTAGAGCATTATCTCACAGCCTATACAAAATCAGCTTAAAACTAATAAAGAACCAAAAGCCACAAAAACAAGAGAACATGGTGGGAATCTATTGAATTGGCCTTGGCAATGACTTTTGGGGTGTCATACCAAAGCTCTGGCTACAAAAGCAAAAATAAATAAACAGGCCTATATGTACGTAAGTGCTTCTAAATGGAAAAAAATAAAAACACAGAATGAAAGGTACCCTACAGAGTGGGGGACTGTACAAGGTGAGGGAGAGTATAGTTCATATATTTCCTTTTTTCTTTTTTT
>NW_004949186.1:382941-385560 GCF_000317375.1 Microtus ochrogaster
AGGGTTTCACTGTATGTAGCTTTGGAGCCTATCCTGGAACTAGCTCTTGCAGACCAGGCTAGCCTTGAATTTACAGAGATCCTCCTGCCTCTGCCTCCAAGTGCTGGGATTAAAGACGTGTGCCACCAACGTCCAGCAGTGAGTATATTTATAAAGATGTGTGTGTATAACATATATGAGAATAAGGGATTAATACGCAAAATTCATAATAAACAAATACATTTCTACATTTCAATAGCTGAAAAACAAATATCCTGATTTAAATAGACTAAGCCTACAATCTCATAATCCCAGTTTTCTTTCTAAAGCCTCAAAGTAGTAATAACTTCAAATGTGCATCAACAGGTGAGCAAGTTGTGATACACCTAAATGGCGTGGGAGGTCCTTCTGTCTATGTGTTGATTTTATTGGTTAACAAATAAAGAACTGCTTTGAGCCTATGGCAGGGGAGAACAGGACTAGGCAGGAAAGCTAGGCTGAATGCTGGGACAAAAAAGGTCAGAGTCAGAGAGAAGCCATGGAGCCAACAGAGACAGACACTGGGAACTTTAGCTAGTAAGCCACAGCCACGTGGCAATATACAGATTAATGGAGATGGGTTAAATTAATATGTAAGAGTTAGCCAATAAGAAGCTAGAGCTAATAGGCCAAGCAGTAATTTAATTAATATAGTTTCTGTGTGATTATTTCAGGGTTAAGCAGCCTGGAACAAACAAGTGCCCTTCTTCCAACACCTATAGAAATGAATAATACTTTTTTAAAATAGAGAAATGTGCAACATGGTAGAATTTCAAAGTAATTATGTCATGCCATATATAAAAAGCAAAATACAATATGATTCCATTTATACAGAACTCAAGACAATTCTACAGACACAACAACCTTTCTGAGTCACAGATTTACCTGGTTGGTGTTCTGATCACAGCAACAGCTGACAAACTGTACCAGATGAATATAAACGTGCCCTGCTATACCTAGTAACACAACCTTAAAATAGTGAACTCACACACAGTGGACCATCCTCGGTGCTTACAGTCAGGCTCATGCTTTCTTGATTTTTCTGTGTTGATTGAATTTATTTTTGCAACAGTAACAGAAAGTTTTGTTACTTAAAAACATCTGTATTATACAATAACAACAGCTACACAGGAAAAATAGTGAGTCACCAAAAAAGCAGCAAGATGACAGGTGACACACACCAGAATGCTTTCATCATAACTTAACATTCAAGTTCATTTAACAACCTATCCCCTAAAGTGCTTATCTATAAGAACTTGAGAATTTGCTGGAGACATCTTTGTTTGGGTGTCATACTCATAACAAAATCACCAAAAACATAAAGGGAAGGAATCATCTTTACTTATATATGGATCTCAGAAGAACCAACAAGTTTCAAATCCTGTTAAACAAGCCCAAATTCTTTAAACATAAAGTGTAAATTTTTTTGTGATTCAGATTACAGGGGAAAAGCAGTTAAAATGTGTAAAGTAGCCATTCTGTAATAAAATCTTTATTTTAGACATGGAGCTTCAGTTACCTACTGGGAAACTGGGCATGTGGGAGTCAGCATGGGGGTGCACACCTATAATCCTAGCTCTTAGCGGCTACAGCAGGAGGAGCCTAAGCTACAGGCCAGCCTGGGCTACTTAGTATACCCTGCCTTAAAGAGAAATGTGGGTTGACAACAAGCCCTCAAGTGTGTAAACTGAAGGCTCTTTACTCCAGACTCTTCTATGCCCGGTCCCACTCTTAGACCAAAGCCCTGCAAGGAAAACTGTTAGAAGCACTCCAAACAGAAGATGTTCTTAAAAAAAAAAAAAATGGTTTTGATTAACGATAACATCATGATTTTCTCTAGATTCACAGATGTAAATCTGTTTTTCTTCTCAATAGCTATGGATAATCATTATTCCTATTGATGGACTTGGTGTTTCTAATTTTTGTTCCTACCCAAAACCCTAAAATCTTAAAATATATATTGTATATATACATGCTTTAACATGTGCTGATTTTTCCTCAGTAAACAGAGCTCTCCCAAAAAGAAACTACTGTGTCAAAAGGAACATTTGTGTATGTGCGCCTATTTATTACACTGAAGCTCTTCTTATATATTCCACACTAGCCTCAGACTTTTTTTTCTCTTTAGGAATTAAATCTAGGGCCTTACATATTGTACACATTCTACCACTGACCTACATCACCATCCCCACTTTTTGAAAGATAATATATTAATTCCTTGAGAGTTTCAAACAATGTATTTTTATCAAAGCCTTTTTTGTTGTTCTTTGTGTGTATATGGTTTCAGCGCTGACCAGTATGAGTTTTGGATAACCATTAAGGGGGTTCATCTCTGGAAGAGGCTAATTCTCCCCCTCCCAGCAATCATTAGTTTCTACAGGTTTATTTATTTATTTATTTGTGATTAAACAACTTTATTTTTTCTTTAAAAAAAAAAAAAGGTATTTTCAATGTATGAATGAATTGCACCCCAAAACTCAAATGTGGTTTCTCCGTGGGCGACTTAAGCTTGTGCACTGAGCCTTGCATTTCTTACCTCCCCTTTTGTGTTTTCTTTATAGACTGCAGGGTGTTAGGAATGCAAGTGATATTTTTTTTTCC
>NW_004949186.1:386410-390664 GCF_000317375.1 Microtus ochrogaster
TGATATTGCCATTTTCTCAGTCTTGTCTTTATGCAACCCTTTCTAGGACAGACTATTGCAGACTTCCTGATATTCTGGCTCTTACAGTCTTTCTGCCCATATTTCCTCAACGTTCTCTGAGCCAGAGATGCAGGAACTGTGATACAGATGTATCTACTGGGGCTGGACTCCCCATGATCTACTGATCTCTGCATTGTATCCACTTGCAATTTTCTGTGGTGGTCTCATCAGCTATAAAGAGAAGCTTCTTCGGTGAGGACACGTAGCTACACTTACCTGTGAGTGGAGGTAAGAAGTAGAAACCAACTAGGAATTATGCTGGTCTAGTAAAACAACCATAGTAAATTCTTTTATAAATTCCATGACCTCACTAGCTCCAGAAAGTTGGCTAGGCCTCTAGTACCTAATATTATTTCCTTCCTATCGAGTGGCCTGAGGTCCAATTAGTCGGTCGCTGGTGACACTCACGTTAGTGCCACATGTAAGTGTCACTTATTACACCTTTACGAATACCTTGCCAGTGCTGACCACTTTTGTGGTTCATGGTGTGACAGCTTATTAATTGCTTCACTCCCTTGGCAGTTTGCATAGTATTTTCTGGAACCATGGAAGCAGAACTACAGGAAGAAAGCTTAAATCACCTGAGTCCTGGGTTCCTGAGTGTATGTTGCAGAAGTCACTGTCTTCCTCTGGCCCTTACACTTTTCCTGACCCCTCTAACAGGGCCCCTGAGCCTTGGCAAAGTGATGGAGACATCCCATTAGTTCTGCAGGGTCCACCCTTATTCACAGCACTGGATGGCTTGCTGAGTTTCTGCACCAACCACCATCCACCGGGAAATAACTCCTCTGATGAGGTCTAACAGCTATCTATCAACCCCACCCACCCCTTAACTTTGTTTTGATGCAGCTTTGAGATAAATTCCCTAGGGCTGCCTTTGAAGTTGTTCTGCTAGCCAGGCAAGACTTGAATCTAGAATCCTCCTGCCTCACTCCGCTGATTAGCTAAGACTGTAAACCTGCATCATCAGGCCTATCTTGGCCTCAGACTCTTGATCCTATCTCTGCCTTCTAAATAACTGGACTTACAGACAGGCACCGCCACACCCAGCACTTCTCAGTGTAAACTGGTGAGAACAGACACATTTGATATGACAGTCTGAGAGGCAATCTCTTTTTACTTTAATAGCAGCTGTTGTCTCATGCTCCCAGAAAGTCATAGGAACTAATGCTTCTGCCAACAATATATCAGAATGGCATTTCCAGGACACTCTGTACCATGACAGTTTTCAACTCTGGTCAAGGTGATGTGTGAAACCTGCCACTAGCTGGCTGTCGTGCAGGGTTAGAACACTGCTCACACATCCACTGGCCATTCATTCCTCTTCTTTGTTGTGCCTACTGAAATCCTTGGCTTAAAGGAACTCCCACAACTCATAAACACTTTCAGTAATATAGCAGGATGCAGAATAAACTCAAAAAAGTCAGTAGCCCTTCTTTACCCAGATGATAAATGGGCTGAAAAAGAGAAACATCATCCTTCACAATAGCCACAAATAACATAAAAAAAAATCTGGGAGTAACCAAATCTAACCAAACAAGTGGAAGGCCTGTATGACAAGAACTTTAAATCTTTGAAGAAAGAAATTGAAGAGGACACCAGAAAATGGAAAGATCTCCCAATCTCTTGGGCAGGTAGAATTAACATAGTAATGGCAATCTTACCAAAAGCAATCTACAGATTCACTGCAATGCTCATCAAAATTCCAGCAAAATTCTTCACAGACCTCAAATGAACAATAACCAACTTCATACAGAAAAGTAAAAAACCCAGGATAGCCAAAATAATCCTGTACAATAAAGAAACTTCTGGAGGCATCACAATCCCTGACTTCAAACTCTACTACAGAGCTACAGTACTGAAAATAGCCTGGTATTAGCATAAGAACAGACAGGAGGACCAACGGTACTGAATCAAAGACCCGGACATCAATCCACACACCTACATACACCTGATTTTTGACAAAGAAGCAAAAAATATAAAATAAAAAAAGAAACTATATTCAACAAATGGTGCTGGATATCAACATGTAGAAGAATGAAAGAGATTCAAATCTATCACCAGGCATAAAACTCAAGCCCAAATGGATCAAATACCTCAACATAAAACCAACCACACTGAACCTCATAGAAGAGAAAGTGGGGCTGGGTGGTGGTGGCACATGCCGTTAATCTCAACACTCAGGAGTCAGAGGCGAGGCCAGTCTAGTCTACAAGAGCTAGTTCTATGCCAGGCTCTACAACTATAGCAAAACCCTGTCTCAAAAAACAAGAAAGAAAAAAAAAGAAGAGAAAGTGGGAAGTACACTCGAGCACATTGGCACAGATCACTTCCTAAATATAACCTCAGTAGCACAGAAACTGAGAGAAACAATTAATAAATGGGACCTCCTGAAACTAAGAAGCTTCTGTTGACATAGTCAACAAAAGAAAACAGCAGCCTACAGAAAGGGAAAAGATCTTCACCAATCCCACATCGGACAGAGGTCTGATCTCCAAAATATACAAAGAACTCAAGAAATTGGTCATCAAAAGAACAAATAATCCAATTTAAAAAATGGGGTACAGACCTAAACAGAGAACTCTCAACATAGGATCTAAAATGGCTGAAAGATACTTAAGGAAATGTTCGACATCCTTAGTCATCAGAGAAATGCAAACCAAAACAACTCTGAGATTCCATCTTACATCTATAAGAATGGCCAAGATCAAAAACACTGATGACAACTTATTCTGTAAAGGATGTGGGGATAAAGAGAACACTTCTGCATTGCTGGTGGGAGTGCAAGCTGGTACAGCCCCTTTGGATGTCAATATGGCAATTTCTCAGAAAACAAGGTAACAACTTATCTCAAAACCCAGCAATACCACTTTTGACTATATACCCAAAGGATGCTCAATCATGTCACAAGAACATGTGCTCAACTATTTTTATAGCAGCATTGCTTGTCATAGCCAGAACCTGGAAACAACCTAAATGACCCCTGACCCTTTGGATAAGAGAAATGTGGTACATTTACACAATGGAGTACTACACAGCAGAAAAAAATGATATTTTGAAATTTACAGGCAAATGGATGGAGCTAGAAAACATCATATTGAGTGAGGTAACACAGACCCAGAAAGAAAATTATCATATATACTCACTCATAAGTGGCTTTTAGATATAAATCAAAGAAACTCAGCCTACAATTCACAATCCCAGAGAACCTAGAAAACAAAGAGGACCCTAAGAGAGACATACACGGATCTAATCCACATGGAAAGTAGAAAAAGACAAGATCTCCTGAGTAAATTGTGAGCATGGGGGCTATGGGAGAGGGTAGAAGGGGAGGGGGAGGAAGGAGAGGAGTGGAGAAAAATATATAGCTCAATAAAAAAAATTGGAAAAAAAAAGAAATCCTTGGCTTACTTTCTACCGGTCACACATGGTTATTTTCATCAATTTGTAGGAATATCTGTATACTAAATATGTAATCCTCTTTCACATATAGAGATTTTAAATCGCTATTTTTAAATGAAGGGTTTTCTATTTGAGTTCATTTTCTCACTTAAATATGGTCATTAACCATGGTCAAATTGGCAGGCAGACCCAGAGAAATCCCTTTTAACCTATTACATAGCCAAAAATTGTACATCTCAAGGCAGAGAGCACTGGAGACATGTTGGTCAAAGAGTACAAAATATCAGGAGAAACCAGTCCAGATGTGTTCTAAAGCATACTGACTATACTTGATGATGGTCTTAGTTGGGGTCTCTACTGTGTAATGAAACACAATGACCAAAAGTACCTTGGGAAGAAAGGGTTTATTTAGCTTGCATATCCTGAATCACAGTCAGATGGGAACCCAAAGCAGGAATTCTGAGCTGATAGAGGATGCTGCTTACTGGTTTGCTCCCCATGACTCAGTCCTTTTTCTTAGAGCATCCAGGACCACCAGTTCAGGGATGGCCCCACCCACAGTGAGCTAGGACCTCCTACATCAGTCACTAAGAAAATGCCTTACAGGTTCTTTGGCTCAGTTCTCTATTGCCATTCCCTCCACTCTGATGACTCCAGTTTGTCAGGTTAACAAAACTAGCCAGCATAGTATCATATATTTGAAAATGGCTAAAAGAGTAGATTTTAAGTAATCTCAGCAAAAAATGTATCTGAGCCGGGCGGTGGTGGCACACGCCTTTAATCCCAGCACTC
>NW_004949186.1:391194-421004 GCF_000317375.1 Microtus ochrogaster
AATGTATCTATCTAGGGCTGGAGAGATACCTCAGCAGTTAAAAACTTGCATTTCTCTTCCAGAAGGACCTAAGTTCAATTCCCAGCTCCCATGTCATGTAATTCAAGTTCCAGGAAATCGGTTGCCTCAGGACTCTGAAGATACCCACATACTTGGTGCACACACACACACACACACACACACCTCGTAGTGATGCACAGATTAATGGAGATGGGTTAAATTAATATGTAAGAGTTAGCCAATAAGAAGCTAGACCTAATGGGCCAAGCAGTGATTTAATTAATACAGTTTCTGTGTGATTATTTCAGGGCTAAGCAGCCAGGGACCAACAAGAAGCTTCCTTACTACACAGAGTTTCTCCTGCCTCCTAAGTGGTGGGGTTAAAGGCATGTGGCACCACACCCAGTTATACGTATTTTTTAATTTATTTTTAAATCGTGTGTGTGTGTGTGTGTGTGTGTGCCTACCAGCAGAGTGTCAACACATCTGTCTCTGGCGGCAGCTCTATGCCTCCTCCTTTACTCTGCCTCCTTTCTCCCAGTATTCAGCTGTTTAACCCACATAGCTCTGTTCCCCTATAGCTCTGCTATAGGCCAAAAAAAGTCCTTAATGAACAAAGAAAATCAAAACAAAAAAAAAGGAATCCCACATCAACTCTGAATTCAAGAGCAGCCTGATCTATTATATAGCAAGTACCAGGCCAGTCATGGCCACATAGTGAGACTGTCACAAAGATAAAATAATCCTTAAATGAAAATCTTAAAGGTAATTCATAAATTCTTATGTAAGAAGAGGCAACCAGGCAATATTAAAAGTAAAGCACGTGGGCTGGAGAGATGGCTCCATGGTTAGGAGCACTGGCTGTTCTTCCAGTGGACCTGGGTTCAGTTCCCAGCACCCATATGACAGCTCACAACCGGCTGTAACTCCAAGATCTGATACCCTCACACAGACATACATGCAGGCAAAATGACAAGGCACAGAAAATAAAAATGAGTTATTTAAAAAAAAAAAGTAAAGGACACACCATCAGCCTTAACCACAGAAGCTTCTTTGTATGGCAAATAGTGATTAATAGACACTCATGTACAGTCAAGGTGTTAGGACTAGTGACCACTGAGTGCTCAGTCCCAGGTGGCACACATGTAATCTCCCTTTCCAAGGCTCAAGGACCATCATGGGGGAGGGAGAAAGAACGGAAGAGTATGACAATGGGGAGAAAGGACACGAAATGGTCTTCTCTCATGACATGGTCAATGGATTCAGTAACTCTCAATAACCGTGGTTATCATCCAAGGCCTTAGCAAGACTGGACTTTTCAACACTCAGTCATCGTGGAGTATCTCACAGTCTCTTCCCAGAAGTTAATGGCAACCGAGGACTGATGGAGAGGCAGAGTCCTTGAATGCAGTGGTGTATCCAGGTGGGGGGGGGGATAGCGCCACACCCCAACCCATGAGGGTGGCCTGATTAAACTCAGTGATTCGCAAAACAAAAACAAAAAGTCTTGATGGGTGGAGCTTGTTGGTAGGAGGTGGGGCTTGGTGAGTGTTAGACATGAAGTTAACCTGTAAGCCCCACCTGCCCAAAGACCAAGTAACATCCTGGGATTCTGAGAGTTGTGGTTCTTGGAAAACAACAACAAAGTCTTAAAGGAAAGTACAGTGGGCCTCTGGATTTTGTCCACAGAAGTCACATGTGTCTAGGTCACTCAGCTGGAAAGTTTCCAGGTAGTGGTCCTGACCAAATTCCATCTTTGTTGGTATTTAAAATTTTAATAAAATCTTGCTTTAATTTAATAAAAATGGAACTGGTTTTCTTCCCGGCGAATATCAGGGCTAAGAGTGAAAGGAGAGGAATATGAGAGCACGGGATGATGAGTGTGACCAGAATGTATTATATGCATGTATAAAATGTCAATGAATTAAAAACAACAGACGCACAAAGGTCGTAAGCACTGGAGGCCTTGCTTCTTTCACACTTCCTCAACCTCTGCCTCTATTAAGAAAGAGGCTTGGGTAATGCTTCTCCTTTGTGTAACCTCTGTACAAAAGCTGCAATGATTGTTCTACAATATTTACATTGACACAAAAATCACATCGTTTCTCCATGTTATTCTGACATTATGACGTTGATAAATTTCTCAAACCTTTGAATTATTATAAATAATAAAGAAGATAAATTATAAATAATAAAGAAGAAAAGTCTTCGATCCTGTGATCCATTTAAAAAGCACAACGTTGTATGTAATTCTTACAGAAATCTTTGGGGCCTAATTGCTTAGATAAAAGCTTGGTGTATCCAGTGACCTTAAATGACCTCAATATAATTGTCTACAGGTGGCAACAAGATTATGCAAGGAATCCGGAGTCCCTCTGAGGTGGGTTTAAAGTTATCTCTTGAAACCTTGCTACCTGGGGAGCACTACCTCAAAGGCTCTGAAAGAAATACTTTCTTTGATACAAAATATTTTAACTTCAAGCACAAAATATAAAAGAATATCTTTTAAAAAAAAAAAGAAACTGCCGACTTCATCTAAGCCTTGAGATTCAGTTTTCACACAAAACAGCAAAAAGCCTTCAATTACCCACTCCAACACTTACAGGTGAGAGACAGGACTAAGATGCCATAGGGAAGTTATAATGGAAAAGGCAGGAGCTGACATGCCCTCGATAATAAATCCACCCCTGTGTGTGTGACCTGCAGGACCAGGGCCAGCTGCTGAACTAAAAGATGTCCCGCGGTGCCCCACACTGAGAAGACAGCAGCAGCTCAGGTGAGAGGTCAACAAGTGCCCGCAGGACAGCAAGCACAGTCAGAACAGCCACTCCGCAGTGAGAAGACAATCCTACGTTCTTGTGTTTGCCAGGGATGCTGGGTCCTGGTCCCTGTCACCTGGCAGTGGCAGGGCTTTTATCACTGTGCGCACTGTGCCTCTGCTCCTGCCTGCTTGTGCTGCTTTCCCAGAGCTCTAAAAGTCTGGTAAGGACAGAGACAAATGGCCCTGTCACCCACGAGGTCAGCACTTCTTTTCAGCATCGTTCATACTCAGCTCCAGATGAAGTTTCCAATCGCTTGTGCTTCCTTCCATTGCAGGGTTAATTCCAAGGAAAAGCAAGTGTACCTTGAAGTCCCAGAGGAATTTGAGAAGATAAGCAGGAAATCAAACTAAAATCAGAAAGTCTGGGCTTCCCCTACCCCCACCCCCGTGCCTTTGTCTTCTGACCTCTTCCTTGTGTTTGACTTCCCCAGCTAGTAAGGGAGAATAACAGCTGGCAACATCCCTTCTACAAAACAGCCCACCATCCTATGCTTCATCGTAAATATTAGCTATCCAAAATATAAAGAATATCCTTAGAATGAGCTAAACTGAAACATAAATACAGTGGTAAAAAAAGGGGGGGAATCAAACTTTCCAAAACCCCCACCATTTCCAAAGTATTTTATTTATCAATAGTGTGTGTGTGTCTGTGTGTAATGTACATGTGCATGCATGTACATGTGCGTATATGTACATGTGTGTGTGGAGGCTGGAGGTTGATGCTGGGTGTCTTACTCTATTGTGGACACCTTACATTTTGAAGACAGTTGGCTCCACTGGTCAGCGAGTTCAGGGGACACACCTACCTCCACCCACTGCCCTCTCCAGTAGTGGAGCTACAGACCACATCTGGCTTTATGTAGGTCTCGTGCTTGCATTGCAGGCACTTGATCAAATAAGCATCTCCCCCAAGAATCTATTTTTAAAACTCCAAAAGGAAAGAAAATGCTTCGAAATTCCTTCAGAACCTAAAGCCATAATCTCTCATCGATTATGTAATGATGAAACTAAAGAACTATAATTTCCCCATTTTGCAACCATTCTTTGGAAAGCAAGAGAAAACTCAAAAACACAGTATCTGAATACAGCAAGTATACAAAAACATATACTTTTCTGTCTGATCATCACACAGCGGTTGCATTTTACCTGGGTAGACACTTGAGAAGATTTAATCCACCAACTCACAGCTCCCTTTCCAAGTCCAACACCTAATCATTTTTATCTAACCAATGGATAAAATAGTAGAAACCACTAACATATGCTACCACCTTCTTGATATGCAAAAGGTGGCAGGTGAGGATATTGAGCACAGAGAACAACAACAGGAAACACAAGCAGATGCAAACAGCGTCTAAAGGCCCAGTTACTTTCAGAACAGTCTTCAGGTACATTTCAAAGGGCAAGCTATAAATGACACAAACAGGGTTCTTAAAGATGCTCCCATATGGGTCCTATGAAAATGGTAAAATCTGGAAGCATTAAGGAAGATATTATGGTGGGCGTTCTGCTGCTATGCTGGGTTGGTAAGGGTTTCTAGTAACTCTTGAGAATTTTGTATTTAGGAATACTTACACTTTGGAGCTTAACTGTCATCAGCCAACATGCCCAGCCCAGATTTCCCTTTTTTTTAAGGAGAACTGAATGAAGAAAAGCGTATTTTCAGTGTGTCTTAAGATCATGACCCTTCCTAACCCTCACACTCAGCAGTGTCACTCACAAGGCAGCAAATGTAAGGGTCCAGGAATCAGACTCCGGGAAGAGCTGTCAGTGGATACAGAGGAAAAGGCCACCCCGAGTCCTCCAAACCACAGAGGAACCTGTGCCTGCCCACAGACCCGTCATCGGACATCACATCACATGTCAGGCACTGTCTACACGGTCACCTCCTGCAATCCAACTGTCTCACTGTGTCCTAACTAGATCCAAAAGGCTGAAACTGCCATCTCTAGAGAGTCAAGCAGACCTGGGAATTGCACACCCTAGAGAATTCACACAGCTGAAAGTAGCACAGCCAAATGTTTAAAGCGCAATCTTCACCCGCAGCAAGTATTTCCCTGAGACCTGAAACTAAGTTTTCCTAGTTTCTATTAAGAAACAGTATTCTTCCTCAACTCCCAAATTTATTATGAAAAATGCACTACATTCATAATAAAAAAAAGACCTGGAAATCAAAGGAAATTACTTTTTTTCTTAATCTTGTACTCATGGCATGAAGGTATTACAGCTCTATTTTCTTAATTTTTCTGCAGACATGTATAACAATTTGTTGAAGAATTTATGTCATTAGCCTTAACCCTAGAATAGAAAACCTGTCTGTTCCAATAATGCTCATAGACATAACCATTAAATAAATCTTAAAAATAAATGTTCTTGACTCCCACTGTTGGGATGATGAGGGCTGCAAGAGCATTTCACATCAAGTTAACAACCAGAACAAAACAGTCCATCTATTAAAACAAATCACAGTTTCTCTTGAAACTCAGCACACAGTTAAGAATTCAAAGGCACTTGTCACAAGCCTGGCAATCCGGGTTTAATCCCTAGGACCCACACAGTAGGAGAAACCAGATCCTACAAATCGTTCTCTAACTTACAGATGTCCTGCAGCATGTGAGTGCCCACAGACCTGTTGGCACACACACGCACACGCACGCACACACACACACACACACACACACACACACACACACGCACACGCGCGCGCACACACACACGCACACACACACACACAAATTAATTAACTATAACAATCCCAATCTTTCAAAAAATGACTGATAAAATATGTCAGTGCAATGCTCCAGTATTGGGAGTCAAGGGCAGAACACTGCTCTAGGGTCTGAGGATATTTAAAGAATAATGAAGGCGGTCTCCTGAGTGACTTTATACCAGCTGCGTGGCAGGACACACTTGCAGCCTCAGATGCCAGGAGACTGAGGTAGCATGATCTCCACTTGAGCTTAAGAGTTCAAAGTCTGAGCAACATAACAAAAACGAGACTAGAAGACAAACAAATTTCCAAACTGAGATGAAATAAAAACAGAACCATAAATTTCTTAGAAAAAGACATAGATATCATCACAAACACAAGGAGTAGAAGTCAAGATAAACAATCTGATACAATCAAATACCGACCAACCAAGGGAACAATGAAAAGTACGACTAAGCAAATTGATTGAGAAAAAGTATGGTTATAAACACACACACACACACATAATTCAAAAGATCTGTAGTCATAATATATGAGAACCTGTAGAAATCAGTTTAAAAAGGCAAACAACTCAGTACCCTCAAGTGGAAAAAATGGCTTTAGCAAGCATTAGTAAGCAGAGATATGAAAATGGTCAGTGAGTGAAAGGAAATACCATGTACCTCATTACTCCTCCGGGAAAAGCAAACAATGTGAGACATCAATTCTAGTAATCTCCTATTAGTAGGACAACAGGGAAAGGACCTCTGAACATCCATCTCTCCATTTAAGAAACAAATGAGAATGCTGACAAAAATTGTCCAAATAAATTTTCCCAAAACTCTAGAAATTAACAAAAGGCTTTCAATCGGCTGATAGACATCAATTCAAGGAAAATGGAAGGACCAGGGGTAGGAGGTTTGGTGATGTTTTTATTATTCCATCCCAGCCACCCAGACTCCAAGGTATCTAGTAAACCAGGCACCCACCATCACAGCGAACACCAGGAATAGACCAGAGTGTCCCCAGAAGCCCACTCCCAGAGAACTACTCCCAGGCAGGTCTGGCAGTTCTCCAACGTTCATTCTCTGAACCTGTCCTTAGTTAACCTGCTCGGAGCTCATTGTGTAGAATCAGCACTGTGCACCCCCCAAAAGCAGAGACAATTATTCAACATTACATCTGCCTGCAGCAGAGAAACCAATTACAGTTAAAAAGGGGATGATCAAAAATGGTAAATAAGCTTAGGAACCAAAAGGGCCAAGTATATATGCAGACAAATACTAGGAAGATCTCTGTCTGCTTTTGGCGGATCCTGAGGGTCTGCACATGCAGAAAGAAGGTGAAGGCACGTTCACAAGGATAACGAGGCACATCCAGCCCTGGTGTCCAGCAGAGCTGTGAGATCATGCCATGTGCTACCCTCAGTCATTCCTTATTTTAGGAGGTAGCAGCTTTCAGCTGTGCCTAACCTTGAGTAGCTCCATCTTTTCAAACAGCAGTATCCTGCTGTCTTCTGTTACTGTGACAAACGATATTATCAAACAACCTATAGCCTGCACATCATGTCACACTCCAACACTAAGGAAGTCAGGGCAGGAACTTACGCAGAAGTCATAAAGGAATGCCACTAACTGTCTTGCTTTCTATGGCTTGCTCAATCTGATTTCTTATACAACACAAGACCATCTGCTCATCACACACAGTGAGCTGGACCCTCCCACATCAGTTATTAATTTTTTTATTAATTTTTTTAAAAAAAAGTCCACAGACATGCTTATAGTCCAGTCTGATGGAGGCAATTCCTTAATGTAGGTTGCCTCTTCCCAGGAGACTCTAGCTTGTGTTGAGTTGGCAAAACCTAACCAACACACAGTTAGCTAGATTTTAAGAGCAAATGTTGAGGGAGAGTGACTCAGCATCTTGTCTGTATGAGTAAACAACCACCATCTGTCTAGTTCCACCAGGGCACAGACTGATGGCGAACATTCACATAAATAAAATATGGACTTACCAAGTTAGATCAGGAACACAAGTAAACAATATCTGAAACACCGACACATGTGCCTATCAATCACACCAGGCGTAACTCCCACTCCTAGTACTGAATAGACCCATCCCACCCCCACCCCCTCAGTCCCTGCATTTGGCTTCTCTGAACAAGTTTGTGACTGCAGTTTGGAAAATTTCTTACCTGATCCCTCCAGACATTTTCCTTGCCTCTGTCCAAGTTCTAGGTCTCTGCTTTCAGGTCAGGCAGTATGAACTCTGCCGCCTCTTTAGCCCTTTCTTAGTCATTCTGTACACCCACGCACCCACAACTGTATCAGATTAAATATGTAATCTTAGAATTAATATAATTGATACTGAAGTAAAACAGGCATGGTTGCCAATGACCACGATCATCAAGTGAGCTCAGTAGTACTTAGGGTGATACCAAGAGATTGACGCAGCTTTGTGAATTTTTTGTTAATCAATAAATTCTGACTTTGTAGAAAGACTTCAACCTGTTTCTAATATGGTATGGTCACAACAAAAGCCCCTCAGTAAAAACCAAGAGAATTGCTGCTTCAGGACATTTAAGGAAGTGGTGTGCTCATTTGGTGATCACTACACTAAAGGGAAACCTTAATAACCAAAGATGATAAAGAATACAATGTAGAGAGATAGTTAAGCAAAGTCACTTAAAGTAGCAGCAACAACAATTCCTACAAAAAGACTGGTTTCCGCAGCTGCCACATTACTTTAAATGTGCACTTTCAACAAAAGAAGCTAGGAGAAGAAATGAGAAAGTACGGCTCAGAAGTGCACAGAAAGAAAGAGTTAATGAAAGTTGTCCGAGGGGGCTGGAAGTGTCCTCAGTGGTAGACAGAAACAGGCAGATAAACAGACACTTGGCAGACATGTCTGCTGGCTAGTTTTTGTCAGCTAGACACAAACATGTTCATCTGGGAGGACAGAACCTTGAGAACTGCCTCCATTAGGTTGGCCTGCAAGCAAACCTGCAGGCCATTTTCTTGATACATGGTTGATGCGGGGAGGCCAGTTCACTGTGGGCAGTGCCCTGGGCAGGTGGTTCTGGGTGGCTGAAGAAAGCAGGCTGAGCAAGCTGGTGAGCGACGTTCCTCCCATGGTCTCTGCTCCATCTGACCTCTAGGTTCCTTACCTTGCAATCGAGCTCTCTCACTTCCCTCAGGTTGACTGTGACCTGGAAGTTGTAAGATAAATCCCTTCCTCCCCAAGCTACTTTTGGTCATGGCTAATCACAGCAATAGGAAGACAGCTAGGACAACAAGCAATTGGCTACTATAAATATGTTCTAAACATGAAAAGAAACCAAGGAGGGAATTAAAGGACAGCATGACAGCAATGCGTCAAACAATGTCACTAGACAGAAATTATCTTAAAACTTCCAACAGACGTTATGAACTTGGAAGCTACAGTAAGTAGAGGCTAAGAGGCAGATGTGAGCAGTTAACAGAATCATCTGATGGAAAGAAATATCCTGAATGGACGCAGAAGAAGGCAAACAAGCTAAGGACTAACCCTTCCAAAGGTCAACTTAATTTCCCAGGATATGAGAACGATACTTTAAGTTTTTTGAGTAACAAAGTGAAATTATTTTGAGCAATGGAGTGATTGCAAGTCATTTGACAAATGCCGATCGAAAACCCTATGCTATCAGTTCACACGTAAGAGGATGGCTACAGCTAAAAAGGCAGAGCCTGGCAATACAGGCATCTAATCCCAGAGATACATTGGACTAAGACAGAAAGATCAAAGGCTGGCTGAGTAACACAGTGAATTCAAAGTCATGCCCTGCCTGCAATTCTAACTAAATCGAGAAGCCTAGGGGTGCAGTCAATGGATACTGCTTATATAGAAGTCATGAAGCCTGGGCTTCAGTTCCTAGTATCTCAAACAACACCAACCAAAGGAGACAGTAAAAGTATTAATGAGGGCATGGAGGAACAGGAATCACGATACACTGCTGATGGCATGTAAAATGGTGAAACTGCTTTGGAAATCATGTTGGTAATTACTCAAAACTTTAAACAGGGTTACAGTATGGCCAAGCAACTCCTTTCCTCTGTCTATTTGCAATAATAACAAAACCATTTTTTGTATAAAATTTTCTATATTATTTGCAATAGTCCCAACTAGAAACAATGCCCATCCAAATGTCAATCAATTCGTGAATAAGTAAAATAAATGTAAACTATTCATATAATGGGATAGTATTCAGTCATAAAGAGCAATGAAGTAATGCATGCTACAACATCAAACTACTCTAAAAACATCCCACTAATAAAATAAGCCAGATAGAGAAAGCATTTGGTATATGACCCCACTGCCAAGACACGTCCAGGGCAAGCAACTGCAGAGCAACATATAATACAGCAGCAGTGACTGTCCAAGGCTAGAGATGAGGAAAGGAGAAAGGAGGGCAGGAAGGAGTGACCATCGATGCTCATGCTTTCTCGCTTTTCCTTTAGGAGTACTGAAGCTGCTCTGAGGTGAGGCGGTGGTGACGACTGCACAGCTCAGGACAACTAGGGAGCACTGGACGGTTATCCTAAGAGGGTGGACTTCGGGCCTGGAGAGACAGATCAGCAGTTAAGAGCATCGCTGCTCTTGAAGAAGACCCAGATTCAGACCCCAACCCAGACATCACATGGCACACAACCACTTTTAATTTCAGAGCCAGGGGATCTGATACCCTGCTGGCCTCTCCAGGCACGTGCTGACATGCACTGCATATACATACACTCAGGCACATACATACACATAAAATAAATCTTCTTTAGATGTGAACTGTATAGTGCACAGTGTAGGAATTAAATCTCAATAAAGAAAATTTACAATGGATAGGTTCAGCAACATCGATGAACCTCAAATTCATCTTCTTAGTGGAAAGAAGGCAGATGCATGCATACATACATTACACACACACACACACACACACACACACACACATTTTGGCGCTATTTTCATAAAGTTAGAGAATAGATGCAGCTGATTGAGTATTGCAAAGAAGAGAACAGTGGTTTCCGTGCAGGGAAAGCAAAGACACAGAAGATACTGAGAGGTGATGAGAGTGATCATGATGTTCACATAAGCGACCAAACTAACCAAATAAAAACTTATTTTCACTACACTTGTTTTGTAATGTCCAACTCGTCACAGTATGTGATGAACATGGACACTTCTGACAGAAGCCATAATCACGGAAAGGAGATACCTTGGAAAGATATAGCCACTCCAAAACAAATGACAGAAATCGAGAAAAGCACTATGCACTATACTGCATGAAATTGATAACAGCACACTGGGTTTATAGCAGCTCTAATTATTTATTTAATGCCCACAATAAAAGCTTAAAATGTACTAATTCACAAGTAACATTTCTTACTGTAGTTCTGTGGGACAAGTTCTGGGTTCTTGGGTGTTTTCAGCTTGTAGGACACATCTCCAATATTAACTGTATCACCTAAAAAAGAAGAAATACAATCATTACAGGAGACAAGTGACGTACACCATCCTCTTGCAATGACAATCCTCGGACCTCCAAGGGGGGACACTACACAAACGTACCAGGCACACACCTGACATTGCCATCCACAGTGTAAGCCACACCAGAAAGAAGTGAGCACTGAGAAAATTCACACTAAAGTATATCAACCAGACTTATCTTTTATGTTAACAGCAATACTAATATAGGCAATGACTATACAGAAAAATTCAATTTTTAAGGTTTTAATTTTTTAGCATCTATTCACTTATATTAGGGGGTGTGTATATGTGGAGGTCAGAGGGAACCACCTCACTGACCCTGTTCAGATCTTACTATAGCTACTTTTAAGATCTGCCTCTATGTTCCCCACAGACTCATGACTTGAACACATAGCTGGTGGCACCAGTTCAAGAGATTCTGGAGGAACCTAGGTGAGAAGAACAAGTCACTGGGTGTAAGCTAAGTCCTTAGGGTATCTCTGGCCATTTTCTTCCTCTGGTTCAGGCCCCTGTGGACACAAGTGCCCTGTGCCATCCCTTCCCCACCATAATGGACTGAGCTGTCTGAAACTCGAAGCCAAATAAATGTTTTTTTTTTTCCTCTAAAATATCTATGTCAAGTAATTTGGTCACAGTGGTACGAAAATAATACAGAAAATTGGTACCAAACTGATAGGAGCAAGGCATCCCCATTCTATAGGCACATAGGATTACAGATCCAAGGAAAGCGTGTCTCCATGTCCCAGTAGACTCCACTGTCAGCGCCAAGAACACTGACATTGTAGGACAAACTACATAACTGGTGAACTCAACAGCTTATATCCCAAAACTCTGACCCACCAACCTCTGCTCTCTTTACTTCTTGGTTCTTCCTCTCCACTTGGCACTTCTTGGTGTCTTTCTCCCACCAGCCCCACCCTCTGCATCGTCTCAGAACCTTTCTTCACCAGAACCCACATGCCCACACACGCACACACACACACACGCACACACACACAAACACACACACACGCACACACACACTTCTTGGTGCCCACCTAACATTTCCACCAATGTCTGAAAAAGGTCCTGTTTCATGACTTTATTTGTTCTACTACAATAAAAAAAAAGTTTCATGAAACTATTACTACATTAGAACGTGAATCTGTGTTCCTGGTCCACAATCACTCATATGTAACTCCAGAATAAACTTCCTCTTATTCCTTTGTAGTAAGAATTGAAATTTACATTACCATAATTTATGGTAGTTACAATAGCCCAGACACATATTTTTCAGCAGAAAAAGGATACTAATAGAAGTACAAAATAAACCAAGGAATAGATAGGCTATAATCTCTTTATTGGGATGTGTTGTTGTTGGGGGAGGTTATTTGTTTGTATTTGGGGCTGGGTTTTGTTGTTGTTGTTTAAGATGGGGTCTCAAGTAGGCCAGGCTAGCCTCCATCTGGCTATGCACCCAAAATTCTAAAATTACAACACACACCACCTCATCCAGTTTATGCAGTGTTTAAGGAAGAAGCAAAGGCTTTATGAATGTTGGCAAGCGCTCTACCAATGGAGCTGCATCTATAATCACCTTTACTATGATTTTTTAAAAAGTAAGAAAGTTTTCAATATTTAGAACTTAACATCTGATCTTTGCACTAAAAACTACTCCCCATTTGTACTAACGGCAACTTGAAATCAGTCTTTTCCCTCTTACAATGCAACCTGAATGCGGGACGCCCTTCTATATGCTATGAATATGTGTTATTAGCAATGGTTAATAAAGGAGCTGCTTTGGTCTATGGCAGGACAGAATATAGTCAGGTGTAAAATCCAAACAAAGATACAGGGAAAAAGAAGGTGAAGTTTGAGAGATGCCAGCAGCCACCAGAGAAACAAGAGGTAACAAGCCATGAGTCTTATGGTAAAATATAGAAAATAGAAATGGGTTAATTTAAGCTGTAAGAACTAGTAAATAATAAGCCTGAGCTAAAAGGCCAAACAGTTTGTAACTAATATTAAGTCTCAGAGTGGCTATTCGGAAACTGGTGGGTGGGAAAGAATCCTCCAGTTACACCAACCCATGACAGTCCCAAGCAGCCTTCTCTCATACCCCCTACATATCTACTGCTTCAGGTCTGGTTCTCCACAATTTAGCTTCAACAGAGCTGCTACAACAACCAAATATAATCAGAGACAAGTCATGATAGCTACTGGTTAATCCTCTGGGCTTTGTAATGGCCTACAAAGGATGTTTCTAATCTGACTCCTGCATTTCCTCTGGGGTCTCTTCTCCAACTATTTGCACTCCTTCAATTCCAGCCACAATCATCTCAGAAGACACTTAGGATTAGTGTCTAGTGAGGGTGTTAGTGGGGGTGTTATTGTTGTAGTTAAAACACCATAACCAAAATCAGTTTGGAGAGGAAAGGGTTTATTTGGCTTACACTTCCACATCTTAGTCCATCATTAAAAGAAATCAGGACAGGAACTCAAACAAAGCTGAAACCTGAAGGCTGGAGCTGATGTAGAGGCTGTGGAGTGATGCTGCTTACTAGCTTGCTCCTCATGACTTGTTCAGTCTGCTTTCTTATAGCAGCTAGCACCACAGGGCCAGAGGTGGTAACACAGAGATCTGGGCCCTCTCAAACCCATCATCAATCAAGAAAATACACCACAGGTTTCCAACAAGCTGTACTGGGGGTGGGGGGGGGGCTCATTTTTCCAACCAAGGTTCCCTCTTCCCAAATGACTCTGGTTTGTGCCGACTTGACACATAGTTACCAGCACACTGAACATGCAGAACCATTTTTGGGCTTTTGCACTAAATTTTCCTACTGAGTGAAACCCTTTCCCCAGGCAGAGCCATTTGTCAGAGTGCTAGGGAGGAGCAAACAGAATACTGGATCATCCAAAATGAGGCACTGAAAGGACATAATCGTTAGTTACACACACCATGAGCAAAATCCTGTATAAACATACTTTCAAATTGTCCTTCCCTTTTTACAGCTAAAACTTTCTGGAGAAAAGCAAACTTGCTCCAGAGCTTTCTGGTCTGCCATCACACCCTAACCCCAGCATTCTAGCACAAGCCCGTACTCAGGCTGACTTTTGCTGACCCCTTATGTTCCGTTTCACCCGGAGGGGCTCCAGAGAGAACAAGCACATCAGGTACCTAGATCACCCTCTGTGGAAGAACACAGCAAACCTACAAGAGTGACTGACAAGGAGGGATCTGGGGACTATCTACTAAAAAATAATAATCTCAAAAGAATTGAGAGTAGAAATAAACCCAAAATATGCCCAGATAATTTAATATGCTTATCTCCGTAAGTGAAGAAAGAAGCAGGGGATATATGGCACCAAGACAAGGGGTAGAGCTGAGGACAGAGACCCTGAACCTACTCAGACCACTTAACCTAAAGGCAAATAACAGCATGGTACATATTTTTAATGTGCCTGTAATGTTAGGCCAAAATATTTTATGGCTTGGCATAACACAAACCTCAGTAAATTTCAGAGGATTAAAAATCCTGAAGTATGTTTCTTGACCATAATGAAATTAAACTAGAAATCAATGACAAAAAGAGTAAATGGAAGATCCCCCAAACATTTAACCATCAAGCTAGAGGCTCTTTAAAAAGACAAAGGAAAAACCCACAATGGAAACTGTTTTCATTGAGAAATGAGGCAATGATCAACTAACCATGTCTCCTGCAGACACAGAGGAGGTGGCATGACATGGACGTGAACCAGGCATTTCAACATTTCTGCCTGAAGAACCATGAGCTTGTCCATCTTTGGCTACAGTGCTAGACTTAGGAGCCATCAAACCCAGACCAATACACTATGGATGCCCCAACACTGCAAAGGAACGCTGGGTGACAATCCAAGCAGTCAGACGTCTCTGTCATTTCTAGAGTGTTTATAAGTACTTTGCAATGTACTTTTTGTTTACTTAAATAATATGATATACTTCTGGTGTCTTTGATGGGGTTGAAGACTAGACAGTTACAGTTTTTCTTAGATATGATAGCAAGTAAGTTAGTTATAAAATTTTGAATTTACTAAGATAGGATAGATTATGTAGTGTTTTCTTTAAACTTACCAGACACAAATTATATGGAATTCAGTACATTGTGAATGTAATCTTTACTTGATAATTGTTCTTATTGTGTACAGTCTTACTATGTTCAAGTTAAAATTTTTCATTTTTGTTTCAGAAAGAAAAAAGGGGAAATGTTGGGGAATATTATTTTCAGGTGTGTGACTTTTTAGGCTGCATCTGTTTAACTCTGTAAAGCTGTAGTGCTGTGCCTGTCTAACACATCTGATGGTCCCAATAAAGAAATGAATGGCAGGTAGTGAGGCAAGAGCAAGGATAGGCGAGGCTAGCAGGCAGAGAGTATAACTAGGAGACATCTGAGAAGATGAAACAGCAGGAGAACAAGGAAAAGAAGACATGAGGGACAAGTCCCCCAGGCAGTCACGGAGTAAGATACACAGAAATAAGAAACATAAAAGTCCAGAGGCAATAGGTAGTCGGGATAATTTAAGAAAAGCCAGCAAGAAACAAGCCAAGCTAAGACCAGGCATTCATAAAAATAATAATAATAATAAGCCTCCCTGTGTATGATTTATTTGGGAGCTGAGTGGTGGGCCTCACAAAACACCATTTGTTCTGCCCTTAACACAACTCCAAAATGTCTATTTGGCTCATCACTCCCCCAAGCGGCACAGCTGCCAGTGGACTGTCACACACTTTACCCACTGTCTACAGACACCTTTACTTCAACCTGAGAAAAAATGGAATCTATACTCTGCCTGTGCACCCATCTCCAGGCAGCTCTTCCCTCGCATTCTGGCTCTGGTGACTGACCTGTGTCTCAGCCTACTGCTATTTACACCTCTAATGCACACTCTCCATTTAGGAACCTGCTCCTGGCTTCACCTCCTCCACTCAATCTTTTTCTCTGACACAATCTCCTCTCCCCTCAAGAACATATTATCACATTCTTTTCTGCAAGTATTTCTCATGTTGTATTATAATTACTGATTGGGAATGCTAGAGAGATGTCTGGCACTTGCTGCTCTTCCAGAGAACACGGGTTCCATTCCCAGCACCCATTCGGCAGCCCACAATTGTCTGAAACTCCAGTTCTGGGGTATTTAATGCCCACTTCTGACCTTCATGGGCACTAGGCACACAAGTGATACACACACACACACACACATATAGGCAAAACATCCATACACGTAAATTATAATTCATTCATTAATTTTAATTCATTATTATTAAAAGTTAATAATAAGTACTTATTGTTTTTCTTATTTGACAAAGTCTTGGGATGAAGTGATACAAGCCCTTTCCAAGGGCTTGGAGCACAGCGGTCTTTCAGAATCCATTTTCAGTCTTCCACTTCCAAGTGTTCAGAATAGCCCCTTTTTATTTTTTACTACAGTACATTGTGTCAGGGCACCAACTAAAGGAACATCTATGTGTATGGTCAAAAAACAGCATCCTTTAAACACTATAACACTATTCAAGTCAAAGTAAATAAAATTGTCTTGAGATATTAAATGTTTGTACTAAAAGCAAAGACTTGCTTCAGAGCTATTTTGGTCAGCGCTGGCTTGAGTCAAATAAAGCATATTATAGAGTAGGGACATGAGTCTTATCAATAAGCCAAGATGGGAAATGTCAGACAGCAAAGAATAGAAAACTTCAAACACAGCTTTTGAACACACTTGAAGATAAGATAACCCTCAGCTTGTCTCAATTCTTATCTTGAAAATATGCTACCGCTTTTTTAAAAATTCACTGTTGATGGCCAGCAAGATGGCATAGGGGTGGGAGGGGGAGCTTGCCTCCAAGCCTGAAGATCTCAGCAAAGCCCTGAACCCACATGGAGGAAGGAGAAAACCAGCTCCTGAAAACTGGCCTGACCTCCGTGTGGTGGGGTAAAAGGGACAACTGGAGCAGGAAACTGACCAATCACTGAGCACCCTGACTCTGAACCCAGAGTCAGAGAAAGAAATACACCCTGTATTTGAGACCTGGGCAGGGGGGGAAACATCTTTATCCCTGAACAAGACATGTGCCCTCGCTCTGAAACTAGTGTCAAAGAAACACATTTTGTCCCTAGAATCAGAGCCAGTGAAAGAAATATACCCTGGTCCGAAGATTAGAGTCACAAAGCTAAAAAGGACCAGTGAAAGAAACACAGTTTGGCCATGAAGCTGGAGTCATCTCTGCCCCTGACCAGCTAAACTGACCAATTCCCGAGCAGGGAAAACTTAACCAATCCCGTCTCCCTGGGAAACAACGCCGCCCCTAAGAAGCCCTGTATAAGCTTCTCTACCCCTTCAGTTAGGAGCTGCCTTTAAGTGGCAGGGGCAGCCACTCTCTTGGACTCCTCCTTCCCAAATTAATGTCTTTCTCAAAAGAGTCTTGGGTGACAGGCAAGAGCAGAAAAACCTGGCTGGGATGTCCCTTAGGGGACTGAGCTGAAAAACCTTGCTGAGGTTCTCCCTAGGGGGCCTCAGCAAGGCGGAGCAGAACAGAACCTTGCTGGGATGCTCCTTAAGGGGGCTGAGCAAGGCCAGTGGAGGAAAAGTAAGAACATTTCTCCTGAACAGGAGGAGATTGCTACATTTTTGCAGGGGTCTTCCCCAAGCACAGTGTTAGTAAAAGAAACATCTTGGGCCAGAGAAGAAGCAGATAGCTCTCTGCTAGGACACTCCCATAAGGGAACAGAGCAGAACCCAGTTGTAGCAGCTCTCCAGAAGAGCAGGATCCCTATATCCAGGGGGAAGACCATCCCCACAGCACCCAGCTTCCCGACAGTCAGGACACCTTTCCTCCAGGGCTGAGCTGTCCTATTGCAGCTCCAGCCTCCAGAGCTGTGCTATTGTGGCTCTAAGTATATCCTGGCTTCCCGATAAGTCAGGATATCCCAATACCACTACTGTACCACATTCCCCTATACTGTGCACATGGGTCACACACACACACACACACACACACACACACACACACAAAGATACATTTTAAGGGCACTGCTGAACAACTAAAATATTTCATATAATTGATAATTGATGCTTATCCATTTAATGTAATCATTAATTCCTAGTAGAATACTATAAAACTCTTCACAACAGTCTGGCTGAATATCAGAGAGAACTTACATGTTTCAGAAGAAATGTGTACCTTTCAACTAGATAGACAAAAACTTATTCTTGAATAACATCATGAAGTATGCAACCCCATTGGTCATTCCCCATCATATAAAACTATTTCCATGCCTTTATTATGACAATGTTGAACATCAGTCTCTGCATCAAGTAGATTTCTGCTTCATCAAATACATCAAAAGTATGAGCATGAAGCTTTAAAAATTAACAAATTTATTTCCAATTCTTATAAGTGATTTTTATTTAATTATTCCCCAAGCCCAATCAATACAGCTTTATACACATTTAAAAGAACATCATGTCTGTACCATAGCCCTTGATTCATGAAACTCTAACCTTAATATTGTATTTTTATCAATTTAAAAAGATTAAAGCTACAAAATCATTTATTATGAAATATGTTATCAATGTAATGAATGTATGGCATATATAAAGACAATGGTCACAAATGTAACCACAAAATTTTCTTATTTTTTGCTTTACTGGTTTTAGAAAACCATTTCACAGATGTCCCAAACTTATTTCTCAACAGTTTTTGAAATTTTCATTCATTAAACTATATTGTACTCCATTTAACTAAAAGGTGAAACTGTTTTTCCTGTCAGAAAGGCAAACTTGAATGCTTGGTTTGACAATACAGATGCCTTTGTTAACAGTGAAAACTTTAAGAGTTTGACAAAATGTATTTAAACATGTCATAAACTAAAGTATATTCTCAATATTTAAAAAATTGTATTAGCAAACGTATATTGAAATTAATAGTTTTTGTTTGTCCCCAAATTCTGGTAAAATATACTAAATAAGGAGGGAGCCATCAAGAATAGAACTGATGTTATTTGATAAATTTTGGTGAAGCGATTTTAATGACCCTTCAAAAAATTAATACACAAATAACTTCAGTAGCCGGGCATATTTTTCTACAAGTCAGGGGGTTTCTGACTGTCCCAGTTCACTTCCTGGTGCTGTGACAAATACCACAACCAAATGGAGCCTGGGGAGAAAAGGATTTAATACATCCCACAAGGTTGAGTCTGTCATTGAGTAAGCATGGGAGAAAAAATTCAATACATTCCACAAGGTTGATGCTGTCATTGAAGTAAGCATGGGAGAAAGGGTTCAATACATCCCACAGGGTTGAGCCTGTCATTGAGGTAAGTATAGGCAGGAATTAAGGCATAAAGTCATGGAGAAACACAGCTTACTGGCTTGCTTTCCATGGCTTGCTTAGCCTGTGTCCCTAGAAAACACAGGACAATAGGCCAGGCGCCACTTACAATGGGCTGGACCATCCCAAATCACTAATTAAGAAAATAACCTTTTGGCTATGAACCTTCACCTGGTGATGGATGGAGACAGAGACAGAGACCCACACTGGAGCACTGGACTGAGCTCCCAAGGTCCCAATGAGCAGCAGAAGGAGGGAGAAGAGGAGCAAGGAAGTCGGGACCACGAGGGGCGCACCCACCCACTGAGACAGTGGATCTGATCTACTGGGAGCTCACCAAGGCCAGCTGGGCTGTGACTGAAAAAGCATGGGATAAAACCGGACTCTCTGAACATGGCGAACAATGAGGGCTGATGAGAAGCCAAGGACAATGGCAAGGGGTTTTGATCCTACTTAATTTTCTGGCTTTGTGGGCGCCTAGCCAGTTTGGATGTTCACCTTCCAAGATATGGACGGACGGGGGAGGGCCTAAGACTTACCACAGGGCAGGGCACCCTGACTGCTCCTTGGACTGGAGAGGGAGGGGGAAAAGGGTGGGAGGAGGGGGAGAAGAGTGGGAGGAGGGGGAGGGAAATGGGAGGCTGGGAGGAGGCGGAAACTTGTTTTTTTTCCTTTTCTCAATAAAAAAAAAAAAAAAAACTGGAAAAAAAAAAAAGAAAGAAAATAACCCACAGACCAATCTGATGAAGGCAGTTCCTCAATGGAGGTTGCTCCTTCCCCAGTGACTCCAGTTTGTGTCAAGTTGATAAAATCGAACCAGCTCTATGTCTATCACCAACAAAATTGAATAAAAGCGTAAGCAAGTTGCCAATTAGTACAGATAAACATATAATGGCATAAATGTTGACATAAAATGTAGAAAGTCTGGGAAGACCTGAATGACACCACTACATCAGAATTGCTTACATTCTAGCAATAATTAACATTCAATTGAGAACTAATAGTCATATAACATGTTAATTAATATTAGGCAATATTTGACTGAAAGAATAGCTTGTCATTAAAAGTTATCTTTCCAAAGAGTTATCAAATTCTGTAACACTGATGTCATGTTGAACAATTATTTACTATAACAACAGAAAGGTTTAATGAAACATTCAGATTTTCTTTGTTACAGAAAAGTAATATGAAAATAAAACTTCTAAGAGGGAAAATCATATTCAGGTAAAATCATTATGTATAGAAATAAGTAAGGCTGAAATTCAAGCTCAAGGAGAGGCAGGACTAAGAAATTTCGGATGGCCAAGAGTTTCTAGTCTTTCCAGACGCAGATAGGGCAAACAAACTACTGGGGTAGTCTACTTCCACTAAGAAAGAGACCTGTTCAAAACAAACAAGATTCATCTAAATATCGGTGTTCACCAGGCAGTGGTGGTACATGCCTTTAATAATCCCAGTACTTGGGAAACAGAGGCAGGCAAATCTCTGTGAGTTCAAGATCAGCCTGGTCTAAGAGTGAATTCCAGGACAGCCAGGATTGTTTTACAGAGAAACCCTGTCTCAAAAACAAAACAAAACAAAACAAAATTCTCAGTGTTTACAAGGTTTCTCCGTGAAACAGAGCCTTTGCTACCATTTATACCAATCAGGAAAACTTCTAGGTAACAACCTAAAAATACACAAAGCACATATATTTGCAAATCCTTTTAGCAGATGAAAAAGAAAATGTGTTAAGACTTGAGGACCACTGTTTAGTTTTCAAGAGGGTTTTTCTTGTTTGAGGGTGGCTGTTTTAATCATCACTATATCCTGCGCCAAACACAGTATCTCAAACTCTAGATATTCAACAAATGTTTGGCAAGAGGACAAATGATTGATTTTAAATTAACTACTGTCTTCTTCTAAGATATCATTTTTAAGCCCTGGAGAGTAATGTTTCTGCATCTTTTGAACACATACTATTTATGGGCATACTCCTAAGTCAAGCCATTTATAACAGATTTATTTAAATGAGGTGGCTTAAAGGAAAATGTAAAAATCAATGTGGGGCAATGGTCTTGTGCCCTGTAAAGATTTGTCACTTATACTGTTTTAATAAATGCCAATTGGCCAATAACCAGACAGGAATTATAGGTGGGGCAACCAGAACAGGATAATTCTGGGAAGAGGAAAGGCTCAGTCTGCAGCTGTCAGCCAGGCACAGAGGAAGCAAGATGAGAATGCCTCACTGATAAAGATACTAAGCCACATGGCTACACAGACAAGAATTATGGGTTAATGAAAGATGTAAGAATTAGTTAAAAAGAAAGCCTGAGCTAGTAAGCCAACCAATTTATGATTAATGTAGGCCTCTGTGTGTTTCTTTGGGACTGAACAGCTGTAGGACCAGGAGGGACAGAAATCTCTGTCAACAAATATAATTTATGCAGAAGAAACCAAGGCAGGCTTCTCCTGAGGTCAATCCTTTTTATTAAACCTAATTTAAGAATTTCAAAGTAGGATGCCATCACACATGCATGCAATCCTAGAGGAGTACTACAAATCCAAGGCTGCTCAAGGCAGCACTGCAAGACTATTTCTCAAAACAATCAAATAATTACAAAGACAGCCAGGAGTGGTGATTCACTTTTAATCCCAGTAGTCAGAGGTGTCAGTTCTCAGTGAGTTTGAGGCTAGCCTGGTCTACACAGTGAGTTTCAGGCCAGCCTGGTCTGTACAGTGAGTTTCAGGCTAGCCTGGTCTACACGGTGAGTTTCAGGCTAGCCTGGTCTGCACAGTGAGTTTCAGGCTAGCCTGGTCTACACGGTGAGTTTCAGGCTAGCCTGGTCTGCACAGTGAGTTTCAGGCTAGCCTGGTCTGCACGGTGAGTTTGAGGCTAGCCTGGTCTGCACAGTGAGTTTCAGGCTAGCCTGGTCTGCTCGGTGAGTTTCAGACCAGCCTGGTCTGTATTGTGAGTTTCAGGCCAGCCAGGGCTACATCAGAACCTACAAAGAAATAATGAGAGACGGGGGTTAGGTTGTAGGCATGGTGGCATATCTTCTAATCCTTGCATGTTGAAGAGAAGGGAGGCAAAAGGATTCAAAGTACAAGGACATCCTTGGCAACACACAAAGCTTGAAGCTAGCCTAGACTATGCGAGACCCTGACTCAAAAAAAAAAATTGAGGGGCTGGAGAGATGGCTCAGCCGTTAAAGGCTAGGCTCACAACCATAAATATAAAAAAAAAAAAAATTGAGGGGGAGTGTGTTTAAAATCTAGGATAATCAGTGACAACTACTAGATTAATTGTAATAAGTGCATTTTAAAAGTACAAATATAATGTTGCTGAATATTTAATTGTACTTACATAGGAAATAATGAAAAACACATATAAGACAAATCCATATATTGCACAAAATTGTCAAAGATACCTATGGTCAATTATTATATGTCTTTATTCAGATATGGAACAAATATGCTTGAAATTTTTAATTAAAAAGAATCCATAAAAGTCAAGGCCTTCCAAATGAACTTAAATTTAGAAAATACTTAAAGTAGAAAGTTGTAATTTTATTTCTTAGAATGGTTTTTATTTAAAGGGATTTCTCAAAGATGTATAAGAAAAAATGTGTCTAAGATAATAAAGTACATTATACACAATAATTAATCTTATACAAATCCCTTTGGAGATTACTCATTCCAGGGGACAGCTGCTGTGTTTAAATATACTGGATTCTTTACCCACTCCCTGATATCAAAATTCCAGCCTCCAACTGAGACCCTAACCCTGACCTTCACCCTATACCCTAGAGATGGCATCCTGCACAGAATAGTCAGAATACCCCACCCTCAGGTCACAGTGACTATTTCAAAGTTGATCAGGTGCCTGAAGACTTGCCATAGGGAGCTTGGAAATTTTGTCATGGTGGCAGGAAAAGATGTTATTTCTTTAACACTGTGAAATTCAAGAACGGTACAGATCTGTCATGGTGGTGCACACCTTTAATCCCAGGGCCCAGAAGGCAGATGCCCATGAATTCCAGGCCAGGCAAAGCTACATAGTGAGACCTTGTCTCAAAACAAACGTAAGATAAAAGAGTGCAGTTCTAAGGGGCTGGTAAGCCTAGTGCAGTTTCCTCGTGAAGAAATCCTGCCAGACACTGAAATTAAGATAGCAGACTGGGTCCAGTGACTGGGAACTGTGAGGTACAGGGACCAAGGGTAAGGCAGGGAGTATACAGCCCTGAAGACGGCATCTGAACCACAGCTATCCAATCTGGCCAGAAGAAATGGGACACCCCCTTGAATCCAACCAGGTAACAGGCTCTTCCGTGTACACTGTTTCCCCTAAAAACCAAATGGCTATTGATTGACACTGTCATTCCAGTAAGGCAAAAGTGGGCCCAGCAAGCATCACAATGTCATTTTACAGATAAGAGATGCTGAGGGAGGAAGAGAGCTCACTTTACCCCTAAGGACATTCTGAAAACAAACATCCCAATAAAAATAAGACAACCACTCACAAATGTTCATCAACAAGTGGATTTCAGAGCAAAATTATGGCAAAAGATTCCCTGATCTTTCAGGCACCCTTTTCTTTTTCCTTTACATTAAATATTAAAGGGAAATCTTGATCTGTCACATTTTTTTTTCTCTCTAGAATTTTACCAATTCTATCCTCCGTGGCTCTGGCCTATTAAGACAAGCCAATTCCACAAACCTTTTATTCTTTTCTTCAATGTTTAATCAATACAGAATTTTACAACAAATAGCTGTCAGTTTTATTTTAAACTAGTAATTTCCTTTTTGTTGTTGCTGTTGTTTGTTGTTATTTGAGATGGGGGCTCTCTACATATTCCTGGCTGTCCTGGAACTCGTTTTGTAACCCAGGCTGACCTCGAATTCAGCTATCCATCTGCCTCTGCCTCCCAAAGGCATATATCACTACGCCCAGCTTTGATAAGTTCACTTTTTAACTCTTACATTTAGTGTGCGTGTGCATGAGTGTGTGTGTTTGAACTCACATGCTTCCTGAAAATGTTGCTACACAGTACTCAGACGGCAGAGGTAGAAGGTTCTCTGTGAGTTCAAGGTCACCCTGATCTACACAGGGGGGCTAGGACAGTCAGGACTATATGGAGAGTCCCTGCCTCAAACCTAAACAAATAAAATGTTGCTACAGCTGATAATTTTAATTGTTTGCTAAACCCTGGAAAAAACTGGCTATTCTATCCAGATTTTTCAAGATCTTCACCAAGCTCAAAACTGCTGTATACACAATATTTCAGACATTCTCAAATGTGCATGTGATGTCCTAGAGACGTGGATTCCACTGATGAGCATGCTAACTTTCACCACACTTGGCACCCAGTTCCATAGTCTTCCTCAGGATGTGATTGTAATGCTAACGTCAACTTGGACTGAGGCTACCTTTGTACTTTGAGGCCTACACTAATGAAAACCCATCTGACTTGGCTTTTGTAACAGGGAGTCTGAGCCAATCACAGTAGCTTAGTTAGGCCCAGTCACCAGCTGTCAATCAGAGCCAGCTCAGATAAAGCACATGCCGTGCCGTGATCAAGCTCTTTCCACACCTCACTTCTGCGGTCTGGAAGCTGCTTGCCCACATCGTCAGCATCTCTCTGAGTCTCTTCCGCTTTGCATTGCTAATTCTATTAAACTTAATTTTTTTTTTATTTTAACAGCTGCATGGACAGGTTGGCTCAGTTCAGGGTTCTCACCAGCGACACAACTGACGTTTTGGACGGGATGATTTCTTATTTGGAGATGTTTTTCTGTGCTTGTAGCAGGAGCAGCTGGGCCCACTGATGCCAATAGCATCCCCTCCCTGGGTTCATCTCAGGTATTGTCAAAGTCCCCAGAGTAAGGGGAATCACACAGGCTACAAACCAATGCTTTAGTGACATCAGTTTTGTACTAGAGACTGACTGAAGGGCCTTGCCCAGGCTAGGCAAGCAGTCTATCACTGAGCTATATCCCCAGTCCTCATCATTTTTTAAGAAGTATACAAACCTTAGAGCAGATGTAAAAAAATAAATACAATCTGACAGAATCAATTCCAAAAAGGTGATGATTATTAATGTGATGGAAGGACTGTTTTGCAGTTTGTCTGCATTTTTCAGTTTTCTAAGTGAAAAACATGTGCTGAAACATTTTAGCGTTTCTATAAACAAATCTACTCTGTACATAGACATCGTACAAGAAAGGAGCAGCGAAAGCTATGGAACAGTCAGAAAGGCCAGCGGGAATGGCAGGATTTATAGAGTTGTTTCCAAGCTCATCACTTCACAACTTCCAGTCCTACACGCCTGCTGGCTCCATCAGTGATGGTGTCACCATGATCTGTGTCCACTACTTGGTGAAGCAGATAGCCTTCTTGCTGGCTGACAATTTGTCTTTAAAACCAAGAATTATCATTACCAGTAATTAAAGCATAAAGCAATAAAGAATTTACAAGTTAGGTTTCATACCTTCAAACAGAAACGATAAAAAGAAAAGCAATAGGCTTGAGAGCTTGTGGACTGGTTTTTGTTGGTTTTTTTCTTTTTGGGGGGTTTTGGTTTGGTTAGGACTTTTTTTGAGACAGGATGTCTCTGTGTAGGGCTGTGCAGGAACTGTGATATAGACCATCCTGTCCTTGAACTGACAAACCTCAGGAGTCCTGGGAGTAAAGGCGTACCCCAACTTATGCAGCATCTTTTTACTTTTTAACATAAATGTCCTTCTCCTTTTCCTTCTTATCGGGCTTAGTAGACATACTGTTTTGAAAGCCAGCAAAGCAATTGCAACCTGTTACAAAAACACTCTCCATGAACTTTAACCTAGTAAGCCACTGAACGCTTGCTTGTTAGGTACAGAGTGTTGACAAGAACCAAAGAACATACAGACAAGACAAACAGGCATGCAGGAAGGAGGAGAAAAGTACATGACTCAATTCTGTTTTTCATGTACTTTGTGGTTCTTTTTTTTTCCACACTGCTAGGAAGCAAAGACAATTTACAAGCAGAGGAGACACAGTGAGTCTGGTCACATGGTGGAGTACAGCTGAGAATCTTCCCAGCATCAACACTAATCCATCCCAGCATGCTGTTCTCTGTGTTATGAGGCTTGTCTGGTTTCAAATGTGCCACTCTAACCTTTAAGCCTTAAACCTTAGGCCACTGAATGGCCAGGAGTTTGCCTTTTATTTCGGCATAAGGGCTCTTACTTGTGCCCAGATCTCTGGGTAACTCAACTTCGTTTACCCACAGTTTTCATAGCTCCAGTGTTACAATCTTTGTTAGAGCGAGAAAAGTCATGTTAGTGCAATGCACCTGCTATGGCCTGGCCTGCCAGAGCCAACCACTGACTCTAAGAAGTTGGAATGCTGCCCAGAGTATGCTCATGCCTCACATGTGAAACCGCACTTGCACTTCATGGGATACGACACAAAAGCTGAGGACATTTACAACCACCCCTACTACTTATTCTAACAGAACTCTCAAGTCCATACTCATGTGTTTGTAATGTTTTCACACCCAGCAGGTAGTATAGTGTTCAGTACAAGAATAACTTTCACGTTTTATAAAAACTTCTTTTCAATGAAATGTTGTATCTGCTTACTCATGGCTCTAAAAGCTAGAGAGAACAAAAATGGATTCCATTCAAAACTACCCAACTCCAAAACCTGTCAGATTAGGTCACATTTCCACCCTTGACCTCTGCCTTTTAGGACAGAGGAGCGCATTATCATTTGGACATAGAGTAAAACCTCATGGAGGCACAAACTGGTGGATCCAGTCCCTGGGAGACTGGGGGTCTGATCTACTCAACAAACAATACATTGATGGACTCAAAATTGATGAGATGACATAATTTGGAAAGGATACAAACAAAGAGTAGGGGCCTAGTTAGACAAACTGGAACCTGTTTTTGAAAAATAGGTCTTATCGCTGAGGCCTCTCTGCCTCGCTAGGAGAGCAGCTTCGCTTTTGCTAAGCCCACCTGCCACCATGATTTCCTGCCTCCACTCAGGCCATAGTCCTTGAGGCAGCAAGCATACACTGAAAGAAACATCCGAAACTGTGAGCCAAAAGAAATCTTTCCTTGTTTTAAGTTATTGGGGTGTTTTGATTTTTGGTTTTGTTTGTTTTTGTTTTGGGGGGATTTTTTTGTATTTCGTCACATGTGTGAAAAGTGAGTAAGAGAATGGAAAACAAACAAATGACCTAGAAACTATGTTTCAAGGCAAGGCAAGTTTTTGAATGGCAGTTTCACTGTGCAATCTTCAACTAGGCACTTAATGTTCTTCCTGGGGCTCATTCACTCCACCTGTATTCAAGAATTTTAACTAAACCTATGACTTTCAGATTGAAGAACTCCTGAAACCGTGTCTCCTGTTAAACTTGGGCAAGTCCATGGATATAGGTTCTCCAGCAAGAATGCATACGTGTCTATGCCATCTCAAGCCCTACTTGGCTCAAGTCCCAAAACCGGCTACCGAACCCCTGGGAGTCAAAGATCAAGGTCAAGTGAGGATTTTAACTGCTCCCAAAAGCTACTGCATTAACCTGAGTGCCCCTCCAGTCTAAGTTAGGATTCTTGCAGCAAAACCTCCCGTGGGAAAAGAGGAAAGCAGTTGTTCCTAGAATGATCAGAGACCTTAGTCCAGACCCCTCAGGTTTCAGTGTGGAGCCCAGGGGGCGCCAGCGCTTTGCCCCACAGCACACGGCAGCGAGGGGAGGCAACGAAGGCAGCAGCAGCAGCAAAGGCGGTGGGCCCAGTTACCTGAGTCTGTCACCCCGGCGGCGTGCATCAGTCTGACCTCCAGTCGCTGCCGGTCCCCACCGGGCCTGCCCCTCACCACCTGCCGCAGGAGCAGTCGCACGCGCCGCGAGGCCACATCGCCGAGGCCGCCCGGGACCCCGAGGAGAAGGAGGCGGGACTGCATGGTGCAGGTGGCACCACGGGGCACCTCCGGGGACTACGGGGCCGGCGCCGTCCCGGGACACAGCAGGAGGCGGTGCGGCGAGCAGAACAGGAAGCGGCTGGGAGGCGGGTCCGCTGGAAACTCCTTCCCCCGGCGCACCGGGCTCCGCGGTGTGGGGCCGGCCAGGGGCGGAGGGCTGGAGGGATGCCAGCGAGTAGGATCGGCCACCCCGGCCCCGTGCACCACCCCAGGCGTGGTCACCCCACGGACGATCCCGAGCTGGGGAGATGCCAAAGGCCCTTAGCACCCAGCGTTCAGCGCTTGCAGTGCTCCTTTCTTGGCTGCGAGCCCAGTGTGTTAGGACGCACTGTGGGCTTTCCCTGAAAGCTGCTTCTGATCTTTTTCGGAATTGAGAAAATACACGGCAGATTATGGAATTCCACCTATTTGAATTCGTTTCCATCTTCCCAGGGTTTCCATACAACAGGCTTTGAAAGCCTCCACCTGTGTCTTTTAAGCCTTCCTTTGTGGCTCCTGTGTTACCACATCTTCTAAACTGTGAGTGGAAATTTTACATTATAATGGTGCCTGAAAAATGTTTAACTACCCGAAGGATCCAGAGAGATCGCTTCACCGTCAGGCTGCAAGGCAAGAGTTATATAAACATAATTTATGTCTTTAGCGAACAAAAAAGTAGGACTCAGGCAAAGGCTGTCTCCCTTCCATGCATTCCAAAAGCAGCAACCGTCTTCCATAAAGCCAACGAAGCCTAATCTAATTATGCTACACCCCAAAATGTCAGGAGGGAATTAACCGGGAAACAATGTTGAAATGAAGTTGTACGCAATGAAATCAAGCACAGTGGAGGCAGGCCTCATTCTCAGCAAACACCCTGGGCAGTTCTAGACCTGCCAGGGTCTCACAGCCAAACTGAACACCTACTACCCAAGCAACTAAATTTGGAATAAAGTCTGAGAAGAAAGCAACCAAGGGGACACTGGGGGGAGGGGGGCGGGGCGGGATTGAGTAATAAAAAAGAAGGACATGACTGCTCCTAGTTATGGTGGGGGAAAAAGTTTATTGTAGATAAAAGCATAGTAGGAAAGAGTAGTGAGAAGCAGAGACTTCTGAGAGAGTCCAAAGTGGACATTACCCTGAGCCATGTGAGGAAGGACGGGGAAAGGACCTGGGAGAGAGGAGAACCAGGTACAGCATTTCAGAGGGCAACGGTACAAAAGGGGTGGGTGACCAAAATGGTTGGCTAATACAGGGATCAGCCTCTAGGGAAAGACAGCTCAACCCCTGGGCTGAAGTTGTGGGGGCAGGGGCAGGCAAGTGGTGGGAGAGGTCAAACATGACCCTGTAACAGGTAGGGACTGAGGGATGTTGAGAAACCTGGTGGCCAAGTCCGATTTGATATGTTAAATAGGCCTCTCAGCTATTAGTCACTGGGTTTGAGACTTAACAGGCTATGAAAAAGAAGCTGGGCTGAGCATAGAACGCTTTGTGCATCTTGCTGATATGTAGTAATAGGAGC